>NC_060215.1:101222500-101405000 GCF_021130785.1 Homalodisca vitripennis
ATAAGGCCCTAGTTGATTCCGGGTCAGCCTCTAGCCTCATCTCTTCCCGTCTTTTTGAAGCCATTTCAGGGTTAGGTTTGGTGAAGCACAACGAGGAGTCTTCTTTAACTTGCTGGACTGCTTCTAATTCCCCGCTTCAAATTTCGAGGAAGGCTTCAATCAAGTTTAAGGTTGAATGTTTTTCATGGGTGTGGAGCTTCCTTGTGGCCCAGTTCCTGAGTATGGATTGTATTTTGGGGGCGGATTTTATTCAAAAGACTGGTGTGGTGCTGGATCTTCAGGCGGGCCAGTCTTATTTCAAATTCAATCGGCGAGTGTCATTCCCCTTTTCTGATAATTTCAAATCGACACCGCAGGTTGGTGAGGTGGAGTGTGAGGAAGGTTCTGCCCCTGGGGACCCGTTTGGTCACTTAGATGAGGAGCAAGCTGGGGTTCTCCGTGAGCTTTGCTCAAGATTTCCGGAGGTCCTCACACCCAAGCTCGGTTCTACCTATCTTATTGAATATGAAATTCGTCTGACTGACACTCAGCCAGTACGCTCCCACCCATACAAGTTGGCTCCTCCAAAGATGGAGGTTATGCGTGGTATCATCAAGGATATCTTGAATCAACGAGTTATTGAGCCCTCAAACTCATCGTATGCCAGTCCAGCGTTCTTGGTTCCAAAGCCAAATGGAAAAAATCGTATGGTGGTTGACCTAAGAAAACTTAATGCCAAGATTGAAATAGACTCAGTGCCTCTCCCCGATCTTCATTCTGCTTTTGATTGGTTCGCTAAGGCCAAATTTTTCACTATATTTGATTTGAACCAAGCCTATTATCAGATTCCGTTGAAGAAGGAATCACGTCCTCTCACGGCCTTCTGTGTTCCGTGGAATTTGTATCAGTACCGATCTGTGCCTATGGGGCTAGCTGTGGGGGCCCAAACGTTAACTAGGTTGCTTGACTCCATCTTCCACGATGTGAAGTTCAGGTATGTCTTTAATTATCTTGATGACCTTCTGGTCTACAGTGAGTCTTTCACGGAACACGTTAAACATCTTGAGGAGGTTTTGGTTAGGTTGGGTAGGGCTGGCCTTACAGTCAATCCGGAGAAGGTGTCTTACGCCAAGTCTGAAATATCGTTTCTCGGTCACCTCGTGTCGTCTAGGGGTGTATCTATAGACCCTGCCAGGATCCAAGGCATTCGGGATTTTCCTCCTCCGAAGGATGCCAAGGGTGTTGCCAGATTCATCGGCATGGTTAATTTCTACTGTAGGTTTATTCCTGACTTTGCTGAGGTGGCCGCCCCTCTGAACGCTTTAAGAAGGAAAGACGCAAAGTTCGTTTGGGGTGAAGATCAGGAACGAGCTTTTCAACTGCTTAGGGAGGCAATTATCCAACCTCCTGTGCTGCGAATACCAGACTTTAGTAGGCCCTTCATCTTGCAGACTGACTCCTCATCCTGTGCTGTAGGAGCTGTGCTTTCTCAAGAGTTCGACGGCGCTCGGCAACCTATAGCTTTTGCATCTAGGACTTTGACCCTTCAGGAAAACAAATCTTCTATTTATGAGTTGGAGTGTCTGGCGGTCGTTTTCGGCATGGATAAGTTTCGGAGGTTCCTAGAGCATTCCGAATTTCTGCTGGAAACTGACAATCAGGCTCTTTCCTGGCTATTGGTCCATCCTCGACAACTCGGGAAGATTGGTCGCTGGGTTTTCAAAATTGCGGCCTTTAAATTCAGGGTGCAGTACATTCGCGGCACCCAAAACGTCGTCGCCGATGCTCTTTCTAGAATGTATCATCTACCTAGCGATCCTGTTGATTCTCAAGCACCGTTGTGTGGGACTGTGCTGTTGGATTTCCCTGCTGCCTTTGAGAGTTTTGGCTCTCACCAACTTCAAGACCCCGAGTTGTCCAACATCATTGGTGAGCTCCAGGAGGGAGAAGCCCACTCTCCTTACTTCTTGTCCAAGGCTGTCCTCGGACTGATCACCCCTGGTTTTCCCTGTGGTGTCGTTTTACTCTCTTTCTGTTTTCTTCTTTCTCCAAGAGAGGCGCCTCTCAATATTTCAGGAGGATCGTGTTTTGTCTGCCTCCTGCTCAGGACTTCGTTTCCTGTTAGGGTTCTCGACTTCCCGTATCCTGTACCGGAGCTTGTTGGTTCTTCTATCAGTGGGGGAGAGGTTTTGTTTGGGGTTGCACCCTTTTTAGTGGGGGAGGTTGAGCCGGGGTTCAGTTTGGACATTTTTTGTCTTTTACCTTTCCCACCTCGGCCACTTTTGTTAGTCGGTGGGGGAGTCACTCCGTCAAAGTATTGATTATTTTCTGCCTGGATGGACTGATTGGTCGAGGTCAGGTGGTTGACCTTGACTGATTACGGACCAGCTGTTTACCGGCAGCGGCTACTGTTCGGAGCGGTCGGACACGTTCGGCAGAAGCGACTTGATTCTCTGGCTGTTCACTGCTCGTCCTGATGCCCATGGCTGGCTAACTCTACTACTTTCGTGCAGGTAATTGTTTTTCTCTTTTACTCTCTTAACTTAATATTGATGGCGGTTTTTCTCTCCCACCCAGACACATATTTTCGTTGTTTAGTTAAATGTAGCTTATTTATTATTTTCTAAATTGTGCTCATTGTGTACGTTTTCGTGTCGCAAAGTGTTCTATCCTGTCTTTCGTAACGTTCTAAATTGTTAATTTATTAACTATGCCAGTTAAGTTTATTATATTTTCGCGCCGTGCTTTCTAATTGATCCGTTCGGCGAACGGAAATTATTTATTCCGTGTACACGCTTTGTCTTTATTTAGTGTAAGCGAGACGGTACAAACTTTGCAAATTTCGTTACCTCCTGTCTATTTTCGCTAACTCGGGACACAATCCAAGTATGAATTTTCCTCAATTACATATTTCGCTAATTTTCCAGGAAAATAACGAGTATGTAAAGGTAACGTGTGGTCGTACCAGTCGTATTAATGACTATTACGTACGAACTTAGATATTATCAATAATTTAATACATAAGTTGACATAAAGTTAATACTTAAATGTTAATGTGTAATGTTAAATGTCGAGAAAAAAACAAATGTAGATGTACAACCTCAAAGGAATATATATTATGTGTTTAAAATTACAATTCTTCATCCAGCTCTGAAGAAACATTAGTTTGTGTTCTTTATATGACTTTTAAAACTTTTAGGAAGGTTATAAATCCGAAATAAAATATTAGTAAAAGTGGAACACTTCTTCACTTATTCACAAGATTTTGTCAATATCGATGGCTAGAAGTGACTGCATCATAATCTCTATAAATCACTCAACACTTGCATGAGAAATACACAATACTTATTCCCCATTACAGTACTAATCCATCCACTATACTTTAAAATTGTAGAAAAATATCAATTCAGTGACACGGTAAGTTATTATTTATTTCATAATGGATAACTTTTAACAAAGGTACAGTTTACTTGTTCATTACAATATCTAAAGTAAATTGGGTTTTGAACAAAATATTTATTGATGTCAGATATAGATTAAAATATAATAACTTTTGGTGAATTTGTTACTGCACATTGAAGAAAGAGTTTTTTACACTTGCGAGCAAATTATTACGTTTCAAACTTTTACAAAATCGGTTTCAGTTTATTTAACGAGATTCAAACTATAATTATTGTTTGTCAGATCTCAGCATTACTAAATTCTGAATATCTTGCTAACTCACTGACGATTCAATAATAGAAAACATTTTTGTCCAACTACGAAAAACGGTAAACATATGCAAAACCTACATATGTGGACAGAGAAGCGCAAGAATTCTAAAAATTCACATTCATTAGCAATTACAAATTATATTCGATATAGGAATCAAATCAAATTGCATTTTTTCAATATAACATTGTTCTTTGTGACCGTCTAAATTTAAGCAGAGTTCATGTCTGACATTTGTACTACTTCATTTAAATATTTCTGGTAAACTGGGAAAAAAATATATATGGGAAACTTCTTTTTTAATACTAGAGACTTCTGTTTACCGGAAAACAAAATATGAAAACCCAAAAATACTCTAATGCACATTTCGATGGAATATCAAATTTTATATTTTATTTCCTTGATCATAAAATAAATATTAAAAATACAATACCATTATAGTTACTATTTAAAATAATAAAAGCAATCGTAATATACAAGAATAAATGTGGTAAATAAACTGAATTATGTATCGTTTCTTATATGCAAAACCTCGTAAGAGTTAGTAAAAGTTATGATCATCAAAGCCCAAAAGTGGGAATAACAAACTTTTATTTAAGGTAATAAACATTGCCATAGTACTCATATATTAAGAAAACTGTATATATATATATATATATATATATATATATATATATATATATATATATAAGAAAGTTTAAAGAAGAATGTTCCTGTAGTATCATGTTTGTGTATCTAGAACTACCTCTTCAAAATCAATGATCCTTAAAATATTGTTGTAATGATTGCATAAAGAAAACTTTAATGCTAGAATTAACTTGGAGACACACAAAAATGATTACAAAAGTAGTTGTAATTTGTTTTCATTGTTATCACTTCGCTAACAATACTTGATATACGATAATTAATAAGATATTTGGTAGATTACTGCGATATAATACACGTATATAAATCACTTATACTGTGTTAGGACACCCAGTTAAATATATAATTAAAACACAACATGTAACGCTTCACCAGTACAGCAAGTCTGCCGCAGGTATTCTCTAGTACCTCTTCATTTGCAACTAGAGATCCGATTGCACCGGCCCTCTGATTGTCCTGTAAACAGTTGTTCCAGTAAGGCGATTGTATTTCAAAGTTGTCTGCTCCAAGCCAATTGTCGCGATACATTGTGGTTTAGAAAGTTAAATGGGAGGTTGGTAAGTGTTCACGGTTATTATCATAACGTTAATTGACAAGGGTTATTTATTTTCTTGGATAATATAAAGGTTTCAGCCCAGATTAAGAGTTTTTATTTTACAGAAAAACTCAAATTGTTCTTTTTATCAATGTGTATTACTGATTTTAATGTATCAGACATTAGTTGCTATATAATTTATTTCAGTTTATCAAAATATAACGAATTTTGGGTGTTTCATGGATTCATCTTGAAGCCCTTAGAAAAATATTTGGTTGGTTAAACTTTGAGGCAATAGGCAATAGATGACCAAAACAATTAACTTTTAACCAAATAATTGATCTATAATCTTATTAGGCAATCCTGAAAATCCACGATATCAACTGTAATCTAAATTTCTCCAAATAAAAAACTGTTATGAATATATAACCCACTTTTCTGTTTGATTGTGAATCAAGAACTTATGTCAGCCATCAAAACATCCCAATATGTTATCCACGCGTTTGTTTTATGATAATTTAGTCCCTTTAAAGTTTAACACACTGTAGGGGTCGATGTGTTTTGAGGCAACCTCTGCCGTGTGGGAAGTTATGTAAGATAAGAATTACGAGGTTTGACAAAATCTTTCATATTTTCTTAGTAAAGCATCTTTGAGGCATATAACAGGGTGCGCGATGTTACTAAGTATCAGGAGCCAAGGAAGAGGAGTAAAGGCACACATACTTGAGTGCTACTATTGTAATATTCACTTTATATACTGTACACCTGTCGTTTTAGCTTGATATCGCTTTGCCAAATTTGGCACTCGATTCAAGGATGGTCAGAAACTCCTTATAGGTTATTTCGAGCGTTTCAGAATATAAATATAAATTGCTAGGACTTAATTTTATGCTTTCGGTGTGCGCAATAGGATTTTTAATTAAATGTTATTATACCCCTTAATAGCAGAAACATACCCCAATAAGTAAATACTTTACTTTGAGGTATTTATGTTGCGTGACCTATACAGTATTTCACATTCTTTTCCATCCAAAACCATGTAGACTTATTGCTATAATAATCGCCACAATATGAAATATGTGTCAATAATTGAGTAGCTGGCTTGACAAGTACTAAATTGTATGTAAATAGGAAAATCATACCCCTGTTGTGTTCGTTAATACTGTATTTCTAATGGAGTTAAATATCTAAAATTTCCTTTCTGGCCAGTTTCAGCCGCCGATGGGAAAGGGCCAGTCAGCAGCTACTAAAATGATTAACGTTGTAAACCAATAATGATACGGTGTACATTGTCAAACAGACCATAGGCTATGCTATACATAGTGTTAATACACGTCACTGTCAGAGGATACACGGTATTGCGCTTTAGCTACAAACACCATCAATCCCAGTGTCACATACAGGTATATAGAGCAAAATCTGACCGCTGATATGTTCAACGCCGGAATAAACTTAACCGTTTGGAATACTGAGAAACTATGTGTATTATTACTGTCCAAGCATTCCCAACAGTTTTAAATTAAGGTTAGAAAATATTTAATAATAACTGACGAATTCAAACCAATAAAAATGAAATAAGTCTTTCCTTATTGCCCAATTTGATATAAATCTCTAACGACCAGGTGTTGGAAATTACTATCAAAGGAAATAAATATTAAACGATGATGATGTCGACAATGATGGCATTTTATCTCCACTTAGTATCAGAGTATTCCCAGCAATCGTATTTTATTAGTCAGTCTGTTAGCCTAAACGTATGAAATGTGTGTTAAACAAGATCGAACATACCTTAGCCTTATAATATACAGTCATATCAGATGTTATAACTTCTAAAAATTGTCCAATGAAAAAATTTGTATATCTTACAAAAGTCCTAGATTAAAGTATATTAGTACTTGAGTACCGTACTTATTACCAAACTACGTAACAATAACGCGAAAATTAAAGTAGGCCAACACTAGCGTAATTAGGTCTTATTTCTCATTTTATTTATTTATTTATTTCGACGACAAACGCCAATTTTATACAGAAATAACAAAAAATAGTTATGGACAAGATGTACTAATGTTTTCTTAGAAGCTAATAAGACAGAGAGTAAATAGTAACATACAACAAGGAGGCATGACCAGCAAACAACACAGGTAACAACTGTACAAGACTGGAAATTGTAAGGCTAGTACTAGGACTAGGACACTTTATAGCAATAGGACATAGAACATATAGCCTAAGGAGAGCTATTAAAATAAGAAACAACAACAATTAGTTAAATACTATGAAGAAAAAAACAGTAAATAAACTATATAAAAAGGACTAACATCAGTAAATAATTAATAATAAATATATAGTAAATAATAATAAATAATAGAAAATAATTTAAAGTCTAGTTTGGTGTTAAAAGCTCAAAACAAACTTTGCCACATTTAAAGTGAGAAAAAATAAAATCAGTAATAATCTGCCTTGCATATTTTGGAAAGTTTGGTAACTCAACTTTTGTCTATACTAAGGACTTTTATTGTATACATGAAGTAATTTGGAAATAACTGTATTTAAACCGGAAATCACATTTGACTTTTCAATATAATAAAGTGAAGAATTTTGTATAAACATTTGTTTAGAAAACTATATTCATACCTGCACATTTCCCCCACTTGTTTTAGCTTAACACGTCCGTGGAAAAATATCACTTTCTACACTCTGAATGTACCTAAGTAATGTTAAAAGCTCCTGAACTGATGCTAACAGGATGTAGAAGACTCATACAATATTGATACATGATAGAACATTTGTTTGTCTTTGTTTCCACAAATCGAAAATGTGTATATGGAATAGTGGAGATTAATGCTGTTCATTAAAAACCTGTCAATGCCACTCAGCGCAATCAGTAGTATAATCTCAGACCCGGATATGGACGTACTATTATTGAATCGAAAGTAATTACGGAAGGCATTCTGTTGCATGTTGACTCAATATCTGTTTAATTTTTATGAGAGTAGTGAGAAAGATAGCGTTAAACCCTCTCTTTAATGACAGGTACCTTGATATTATCCCCATGAGAAGAATTCCTTCATTTTAAAGATATAAATAATACGTATAGAAACTACTTTTTAGTAGCCTATCTCATATCTCCTGCGTCCCTACATGACTCACCCATCTAGTCGTTTGTGAACTGGTGCCTTGTCTATAATAATATGAAATAATATGTGGTATATAACACTGATGTGGATCCGTAAACCTCACAACGAGTGCAGATATCAATATGTTTTTATGCTTATTAATCATATGTTTAAAATTGTGTGTGTGTGTGTGTGTGTGTGTGTGTGTGTGTGTGTGTGTGTGTGTGTGTTGATTAAAACGTTTAAAAAGGAATAACAGTATTTGAAGTTAGCATAATTCCTATGGGAAAATCTCAAGTTCGTTTCAATTCAGCTAATTACATAATTATACCTCCCTTATTCATGTACTGATTAATTATAACTAATGTATAGCATGCAAAATAATGTACTGATGATATATAAACTGAGAGTTTTTTTATTTTAATTTGAGGAACTGTTTTTTTGTGTGTGTTATTATTCATTTTTCGTATTTGTAAAGTCTCTTATTATTTATTTGTAAGAATATACCTACCGATATTGTGTTATATGTAATTATATACCCTACATTGTTAATGCTACACTAATGAAGGTATAATGGATATATGACATATACCTGGATTGACCGAGGTTATAACGTATGAAAATTAAATTCTGTCAACGGACAAACCCGTATAGTAAATAGCTTGTCTAACCGTAATTTACAGGAACACAATGAAGGCTAAAGTGTGTTACTGGGGCAGTTGAAATCATTGACGAAACAGAACGCAGACAGAGGGATTGCCTGGCTCAGACGAGCGGAGGCGAGAGGTCACTGAGTTCCTCCTCTATTTTGACCTTTAAAGTTCAGTGACAATCATTGTGTTGGTTGAGGATGTCATCATCACTTTAAAAGCATTAACATCATCACAAAATAAACAAATCATAAAAGTACAGAGAACTCGTTAATGTAATGTAAATTTAATCCATTAATATTGTTTTCCAACAAACAGAACTTTACCTTTTAGTTTGTAATTTCATAGCAATTCTCATTAAAACACCTATTACTAATTAAAATACTGCAACTCAGGCAAAATTCGACTTAGTCTAACAGTAAAGAGTGTAAAGATTGTAAAAATTGTTTGAGAAGAAGCGTCCTTGAATTTTTGCAATTCTCTCATTGAGTATTTCAGTACAGATCTTTCCTGTAAGCACGAATTTCTCCTCACCTGTTCATGAATAGAATCAATAGATTGAATCAAAATCCTCAACAGATGCTTATGATACCATGACGATGACGTATTCTTATTAATCGAAACCTAATTTTAAATGTAATTTTCTTCTGTTCTTTACAGTGACTGCACTTGAAATAGAGCCTAAAATACCACATTCTATTATTAGTTTACTTCTTGAATTTCCATACGTGTACCATACCTTAACATAAGTAGATAAGAAATAAAATCACTTATCTTTAATTGTAGGAGTACTGTATTTTTGTGTGTGTGGATAAACCGTATTCTCTAATAGGTACATGCTGATTAACACGTCTAAATTACCTTGACTAATATTGGCTAGACAAGATAAGTTATATTAGTGTACAGTCTATTAATCAACCAAGAGAAACACAGTGTGAGTTATGGCCAAAGTGACGCGTGAAGGTGAAGCAATCAAGTGCATCTTCATGAAAAGTTTCATCTTCATACCAAAACTCCAATGGATGTATCTTTCCGAAAACGATTATTTGTTGCAACAGTTGAATTTTTTCTGGTGCAAGAATTTTAGAATAATGCGTAAAGTAATTATTATTTCCTATATTATTTGCTCAGTAAATAGCTATAAGAAATAGTTTCGTATTCAATGTTTAATAGTCACTAGCAGTAGATGATGTAAAAGATTTATCATCGTGAAACTTTTAAATCGTTATTTATATAGCAACACGTTATATATATAGAACACTTTCATGTAATTATTTATAGATCGTTATAATTAATTAGATATCATACTCTTTTTAATTATAATATCGTAAATTTGTATAATAAGAAGTCATATGTTTTCATTTTAAAGAATTTATATAAGGCAATAAATTGAAAATCAATTTGACCTGCAGTAAGAACTCAGCTCCAACGTAAACATTTTGTGTAAAGCAGTTGCTACTAATGCAGTTTAAGTGCACTTCAAAAAGCCGCTGCCCACTTGTTTCCGCTTAAGAATGTAGAACATACAGGTATATATTAAGTTCTTTTTAAATGAATTTTTATATTTATTAATACACTAAAAAATATTATATGCTTAAGTGCACATCTGTGCCCTACGGCATTCGTTATTGCTCTCAATACAAGAGAAATCTCAAAAAGAGTGCGTTGCGGGAGGTTTCATCTTTAATGAAATCCCAAAATTTGAAGTCGTAACATACAACTTGTAAACACTATCAATTTAAAATCATTTTAAGAACACTGACTTCTAGTTTAAATCTCGTAAAAGTATTCAATTACAACTGACTCCTTGGTAATTGGTGATTATGAATGGTTGTAATCGTAATTCGTTGTTAGATTTCACTGTTATTTTTATTGATTACTTTATGTTACGTTTTATTTGATTTTCTGTTACGTAATATTATTTTTTACCACTGTTTGATGTTTATTTGTAACTGTATTTTACTATTCGTTTCTTTCTATACGGTGTCCCAGACCAGATATCCACTGTTTTATGAGGAGAATGGTACGAGCTACAACTATAAAATACATTTTAAACCCACTAAATTTCATGTTAAAAATGTTAAAACTTGTTTTTCGTTTTTATCCTTATTCGTTTCAAAATGGCAATCAAAAATATACGAAATATGGAGGTTTTCTATTTTTAGTATCAGAGAATTAGGCTTCCTTTTATTATCCGGTTATGTTTAATTTATCACTATGCAAAAAATATGTGTCAAACGATACCCTACATGGCATTATTATTAAAACGTTTGGGTACAACCCCCGTAGCATAATGTTTAACAAATACAAAATTGGATTACCTAGAATATTCAAATGCAAAGGTAGGCTGTGTTAAACCTTTATTTAAAGGTATATCCAAACTGAACAACTTTTAGAATGGCGCTTAAGTACTCACGTACACAGGCACAAAAACAAAATTGGTCATAAAATCAATTTAGAGTTTTTCGTCTCATGCACAATATCTTTAAACCTTTTCTCAGATATAGTCTGCTACAATTATATGAAGAGATCAAGCAGGCCAATACATTGGTCATCCTCTAACTATCCGTTTTCGACGAAATATTGCATCTAGCGTCTTTCTTACAGAAAAGTAGCGCAGAAGGAAACGGAAAGAAGAGTGTGCAGGTGCAATCTTGCAAATGTCACATTCTTTGTGACACTTCTTGAGGAATCTGTCAACAGTTTGGAATGTTTGTGAAAATAAAGTCATAATTATATAGTTTCCCATTCCAAGTCTCATAAAAAATAATGGTCCGACAATTGTTTTACAAACTGTTTAAACTCCAGTACTACTGGTGGCCTACTACTCGCATCCGATATGGCTTTTCAACTTACCAGTAATCATGTTTTGCCGATATATTTCACCATTGTTTCCAAATAAAACCTCATCACGTAAATGTAGATGTAAGTTTAATAATCCTCAAGGATTTTATGGTGTATTTTATTACACTTTTTTTACTGTTTAAAACTCTGAAAGAGATATATAAAAGCGGGAGATTTTCACTGTTTTATGGAATGTGTAAGATGAATTCAAAGTCATTAAATTGTATAAAAAAAGGCCATTTCAGTTACAATGTAATTGCAGTAAGAATACATTATCTTGAGAGATTGTACTATTATTACCTAAGCTACGATTTTGTGATGATCCCTTTTTAGACTTTTATGTGTTAAAATTCTTTTAGAGTGGATGCGTCATGTCATCATTTTATTATTATTAATGGCACTGTGCTTATTGCAGGATCACTTTAACAAATTCTTTTTTATGTGAGAATGACAATAGTTAGTCTCTTTCCTTTGGCAGTTTCCTATAATTATAAACATGCCAATTAGTAGCCTTGAGAAGTTTTTATTCATAACATAACAGAGTAACAATTAGTGATGAAATAATTGTCCTATTCAAAGGACGTTTCAAAGTACTGCTTCACAAGACGTTTACTCTCCAAGACTAGAATATGCCCATGATGGTGTTATTGATATTATTTGTAGTGTACACATTACTAGGTGGGATATAGATTATTTGTATTTACGATTCTTAGAATCAGAATGTGTCATGAAAGTCAGTAGTCATCATCATCAATCCAATATTAACTCAAAATGTTAACTAAATTCTAATATATCTAGAGAAAGGTTTAAAGGAAATTTTTATATTTGAAAATTGAAACCATTACACTGCCTTAGAAATTTTAACAGAACATAATATGTACATATTGGGGTGTGTAATGTATGTCAGAACTAAGAAATGTAATTTTGAAACTTACAATAACATACATAAATTCAATAAGAGAAATAAAAATACTTTTGCCTCAACATGATTTAACATTGTTTAAAAACGTAGCTTCTATGCTGGAATAAAATTTTAAAATTTATTCGTAAAGAAATTCAAGTAATAAACGATACAAAAAAATTAGATCAATATTAAAAATATGTTTGGTATAAAAAGCTTTTTATTCTCTGGAGGAATTTCATAATATTATCAAAATGATAACTAAATTATATGGTAATGACACTATTTGAGAAATAACTAAACTTATTGATATTCTTACACTTGTTATAAAACTAAATTGTTAATAGTTTAGAATTATATCTTTAAATAATTGTGAAATATTATTGTATTGAGGCACTATTCATTTTATGGAATGTGCAATATGAATAAACTTGTTTTGTCTTTGAGTTTTAAGTAAAGTAAAGCAATCAAAATATTTCGTACCAGGTTGTTGTTTAATTAAACATTTATGGTGTGTGGTCAATAAATCTGGAATAGAGGAAGAGTACTTGATATATTATCCCAATTTTTATAAATTTATAATGAATTCAATAAAATATCTCACCTAATTTTAAACCGCAGCAAAACTCTTTGTTCGTTATGTGTATAAAGTAACAAATCTGTATGGATTTCGATATCAAAAATTCTACATGAATTACTGAGGTTCATACTGACAGGAAAGTACAACTTTGTGAACTCATTAGTAGCCATAGTGAAACATTCCTCAAGTACATATTCCTTTCTGACAAGTACACTTTCTATCTTGCCATTTTTGTGAATAAAATTGTCGCTATTGAAGTGATACTCGTTCTAACGCGTATGCCTATAAAGTGTCGCTACAACATTCTTGTATATTTTTAGTTTCCATTGACCACAAAACTTATACTTTGGGGTAGTTATTGTTGAAAAATAACATTTTGATCTATAGTTAATTTCGAAAAATTTTAATTTTGACACGAATTTTAATTGAATATTTCTGCAGTACAGAAACGCTATAATCACAGATTTCACTGAAAATCGGCAAACTGAGCTGGGCAAGAAGAAATACGAAGAAAAGTTAGTTGTTTCTCAACTTGATGAAGCACTCTTTCATTATTGTTGGAACGTGAGAGACTCGTTAAATGGGAGTTTTCCAGAACGATGGATCGGATGCAGGGGTTCCATTGAGTAACCCGCAATATAGCCATATCTAACACTTTTGGACTATTATTGCTGAGGCATTTACACTCTTTAGCTTCTAACGCACCATAATTTAGCAGATTTTAGTAATACTATGGTTATGGAATATAAAAGTATTAATGTCAGAGGTGAGTAAAAGGAGAGGTTTTACTATAACTTTCAATGAAAGAGCGAACAATGAAAATAATTCGAGTAAAAACAGAAAAATGAGGATACACTTTAAAGAAAATATTTGAGTATTAAACTTTGTAGAACTCCATAAAAAATGTTTGATAAACTCTAGACTTCTGTGAATTTTAGTAGATTAAATTTAACTAAATTTTCTATTATAATTATTATTTTACAGCTTGCAGCCCTGTTAATTAAAAAATGAGTTATAAACAGCATCTATAATAATTCTAACATATACTATAGGCATACAGTGTTCTAACAGTTATGCTTTAAGGACATCATTCACGTGGAAAATTTTGAACCCCATTTCAATGTTGGCTATATGAAGACGCAGCTAGGACCACCGATCTGGAGGGATACATCTTGGAAGTTTTATGTTAAATCCGTTTGGATTGGTTGTACTCTTTATTATGACAGTTGAACTTAAGAGCATTAGTTCTTACAACCTGGGTCAATAAATATAAATACAAAATTATTTTGAACTCAAAATCAATGTATAATAAACAACATACACAAGTAACTAAAGAGACATTTACATAATTAAAATTAAATTTAAAAGTATTATAACTCATTTGACAAAAGAATGTGTAGAAATAAGGTGTGTGTGTGTGTGTGTGTGTGTGTGTGTGTGTGTGTTTTGTAAAACTAAAAGTAGCAATGCCTTCGCAGATCTAAAATTATAAAAAAACACTTGCTTACCAGCCGAAAAATATCAATAATATTTCTAATACAAATCTAAATAACATAATACAAATAATTTTGTACAATTAAGGACTTTGTGGAAAGTTTGATATCTGTAGATTTCATAGTTCTATAGATAATATTCATAGAATTACAAAGTTTTTGTGTATCTAAAATAAAAAGTGGCGGCTAGCGGCTAAACAACATATTTCTCATATTTTTATATGATATTTTTTGTAATAAAAAAAACTATCAACCACAGAAGTTAGTGACACGCCCTTCTGAAATATTGTAATTGGCCCTGAAGTTATCGAACTGGCCGGTTTTCTAGCGTTATGTACTTCTATTCATGTTGATAGAGGGTGTTACTCAAATCACAAAGTACCATTTTGTGAGGTTAAGGAAAGGGAAAACCACTATTATGATTGCTCGAGCGAGTTAATTACACCCCATATGCTCCTTTTTACATTTCCTTCTTTAATATTATAGCTGCTCGAGAAAATTATATTTTTATAGGTTAATATAATACGAAGAAGCTCAGGACAAACCTTTACATCGTTTCGACATCAGAGACACCGTCGCCGACTAACTTTGGATCTCTTCAGGCTTACCGAAATATATAGTTAGAATTAACTTGTAATAATGATTATGAAGCACCCATCCACCATGGACAAAGTTATAAATATGCCCTTAAAAACCATTTTAGAACTTTTATTATTGATCAATTATCTCCAAAGCGAATAAACATATAACAAAACAATAATGTTGATTAATACTAGTTTTATAGCCAATTTTGCTAATAATAGAACTACTGCAATCATTATCTCCAAATTTTGTTTATCAATAATACTGATCGAAAAATAAGAATTTGAATATGAAATAATTTTGCATTTATAATGTGTACCATATACTGTGAAAAGTTTTTCGAATATGTATGAAAGTATTCACGATTTAAGTAAATAATTTATATTATACCATCTTACTTATTAAATAAATCTTATTAATGCTTGACAACAAATTATTTTGCCGCATCTATAACAGTTTACTTTGTATTTTCATTTAAACGTTAAATTAAGCTTTTTAGTTTCTAAACTTAAGTTTTCATTAAGATGCGGTCAGTCCAATTGGAAACGACATAATTTTAACTAATTTGTTAAATTAAGAAGATTACCTCGCTCACTTCATGTTTTATTTGTATATCAGGTTAAATTGTGAAACGTTCACTCTTTTCTCGTGTTTCAACACGGAGCCTTGACATTTTAAAGCCCAACTATCGCAATGCAAGTTGATCTACTAGCGAAGAAGACATTAAAATGTGTGTGCAAGGTGTAAAAAGGCCGTAAAATTAAGGAGAAACTGTAAAAATGCAGTATAAAATGAGAGAAGGCCCATTATTGGAGCAAGTGACTCTATCAAACTGCTATAAATACCCGAGACACTCCTCTCGTATCGCCTCTCCCACCCCACAGTTCCTTATACTTACCCCTATATTAAACATGTATCCCCCTTTACTAAGGGTATATTCTGTAGAAATATAATAGGAACTCACAGTATACGAAGTAACTAAAGCATTACAGCCTAAAACACTAGAAATTTATGATGCACCTTTACTGATAAGCTTTTGCAGATATACTTTTGTTTCCATTTGCTAAAAAATAATGGATCATATCAGAAACATATTCACTAATAATACACTGTAAAAGGAATTTTAAAATAAGACTATTAATGTTATGTCTTTGTAAGAAAATGTTAATAATTCAAGACCAGATGTGGGACAGATAAGATACAAAAAATGCAACTTCATTCGAAATGTTGAAAATGAAATCTTATTTTTTTAAATACAAATTACATATGGTACTTCTCCATCAAATTCATCATCAGGTGGGGAAGATTATTAAGTCCCAATTAAAAATATTTTTATGTACCGGGTTAAAAGTTACAAATGGTTATCACATCTCGGAAAATCAAATAATTGGTTTGAGTATCTTGTTCGTTTTTCCTTTTCCATACACTTAAAATGGAAAAATAACTTAAAATCACACTCATTGTACAGTGTTTACTCTGGGAATTTCGATCACATTATTCATTTCCGCATATTTTTGACCTAAGCCCTTCTCTATAGTTTTATAGGTGAAATTAAATATAAAATATTCAGATGTCTATAACAATCCTGATTTTCAATCGGTTTTTTATTACAACCTATACTGAGAATTACGGCTTCATAACAGGGAATTGTAACAATATTCTTTATAATTTCCCAATGATCACAAGCTACATTTATATGAACTAATGTACGAGCCTAGCTGTATGAACTCGTAAAAGCCTAGCTAATCAGTTATAATGCGGTGTTTGAATCATTTGACTGTATTTTATTACATTACTGCGGGGAATCATGGAATCCGTTTTGTTAAATATAATAGTAACTCTTATCATTCTGAAATAAGTTTATGTGTAGTTAAATATGAATTTATACATACAATCATTAAATTTGCAACAAATACGATTAAAATAAGTATATGTATTTACTATAATAATATATCAACAAATAAATATATATATATATATATATATATATATATATATATATATGAACTCAGAAACACATAATTACTTTGTTTTACTTACCACAAAAATATATGTAATGACATTTTTGTATAATTTATATTGGAAACTTCCAGTAAACGTACATATCAATGATCTTTTTCTTAGCCCAAATACTAACAAAATGTTCAAATATTTCTGTGTCCAATCATGGAGCGCTTAACAAATTACTTCGTATTGTTAGAAAGCAATCGAATTGAGTAAATTTAGACGATCAATAGGCTATTTTTACGCACAGTATAAAATTATTACCAATATGATTATAGAATTTTAAAACAGTTTGTGATGTATATAATGTTTATATTATTTCAAAGGTATATTATCTCATAGCAGAGGTCTATATCGAAACTCTTAGATCCTTTACTTAAGCTACGTTAGATATCGTGATCAGGTTGTACTCTGATAGATAGAGGTGAGAATATGATGGTCTAAAGTATCAGAAAGACGCTGTAGACTAAACATCTACTAGAACCAATCTTGAGGTTAGAATCTCGTCGACCATCCATATACAGAATTGTCCATATACATCCATATAATTATCCATAATTGTCCAGAATCCATATACAGCTTTGATTGTAACCAATTTGTGACTACGGTTCCTATTCGGAGCAATTGCTTCGTTTAAATTATAACTTTTAGGTGGGAGACAATAATCGTTAAAATTAAATAGCCGAGTGAGCCGCATACTGGCCGTCCCTCTCATATACTGAAATTACCTCATAAATCTCACACATTTGACCAGGATTAACTTTCAATCTTTAAGACTATGAAGATCATTTACCATATTTTTCTGTTTGTCCTACTAAGTTTACTGCATTACAACCGATCATAACAAAACACACACACACACACACACACACACACACACACACACACACACACACATATATATATATATATAACTTTTAACCGCAGAAAAGTCTATATCGGTATATAATGGCTTTAAGTGCGTTGAAAAGGAATTAAGGAAAAGGATTTAATTAAACAAGAAAAAAAGATCTTTAGTTTAATGTACTTCGGAATTAGTGATTTACTCTTCAAATATTTAGGTGCCTTTGTAAATATTTGAATGAGTCATCTGTGTAAAAGATTGTAAACAAATACTTTTGTTTTAGGTATAGTTTTACTCGTTCGTTTTCATTCGTTACAGCACATCTGGTAAAACCCTTAGAGTATTATATATCACTAGAGACTTAGATGTTACCACCATTACTTTGTTTAGTCTCGTAGTAATGATTATCCACCTAATATATCTTCTCGAACCTCTTCCTTTCATGATATACTCTCCACTCTACTAGATATTTTCGAAATACACAAATATTGTGGTGTTAAAAAAATCCCCATTGTGCCCGTTACGGGGTTATTGTTCAGTTATGTGGACTTAGACAGGCCATGTTCATCTTCTTCACCACATTTAAGCAGTTCATTAGGCTGTAGATGCTAAAACTCTACTGTCGCTTCCTGGACACTCCGGTTGCCACCTTGAAGAATTAGTTTGACATCCAGTACTTGCCTTTCAGATAGAAAGACCATGACCACCTCAGATGAATGTATTATGGTACATGGAGACATTGGATATTCCTATTACTTGCTGGAAACAATAGCTTTTGGCTACCTTAGAGGCCCTTGCTTCAAGGCAATCTTTAGTTGACACTTCCATCCTAATAACTACGCACTCAACCATAAGATATCCAGGCCGCAGAGGGCTGATAGACAGTTGACGTTATTGAGCCTTCTTCTGTGTTACCTTCACAAAGGATGTAATAAAGTCTCTGGTGAGTTGATTCTTTGTTTTGATCTCCGAATGTGGTTTGCAGTTGAATTCAATATAGGTGGTGCCTTTTTTTGGAGCTAGGGCCAGATACGTGTAAGTTTGTGTGGTAAAGTACCTCATGATTTTGATATATGATCGTCACCAGAATGGGTTGTTACCGGTATTATTCTATAGATGTATTTTAACGATACATTAATGTCCAGAATACTGCTTGCAGTTAGTTCATTAGACAGATATAAACTCACTGTAGTACATTATCCAAAAACTCTGATTCCTCGGATTATGTAATTGTTACACTTCTCATTGTTACCATTTTGTGAGGTTATCAATGTGTTGTATTTGTTTATAAATTTTGTATTGCATGATTAGTTTGCCTATCGCCCTTTATGTGTTTTTATTGTATAGTAAAATTCTACTGTTGTTTTAATAGATTTATTATTGCTATTGCATGTTACACAACTATTACCATGATTTACAGGATGAAGCGTAAGTCTAGATACACCTTTAAAAGTCATAACTGTGCGTTCAATAATAATGGCATCTGGTGTGGTAGTTACGCAACTTTTTATGAGGTCAGAGATTGAACTATCTTGAAATTGGTCATATTGGATTTGTGTAGAATTTTTCAAATAATATGGCTGTATATGGCACATTATTTTGAACTGCCTCATTCTTATAATAACAAATATGACATCTGTTTGAAGATATCTTTATTTTCGTATGAGTTTATGACCGATGAAATATGTTTGTTAAGCATTAAAAGGCCACTGTAAAAATTTGCTAATGAATTCTTGTTTCAATACCACTGTCACGACCACAAAAAATCTAAAATCAAGAAATGGTTTAAAATAGAAAAGTATATCGTTACTTCAAATGTATTTTGCAATAAATGTCACCTGGTTGCAGATAAATTGTAAAAAAATTTGGAGGCAACCGGGTCGTACCTTACAGCACTCTAATAACATTTCATTATAACCGCACAGTTTGGGGCACTGGAATGTTTTATGTGTAGTCTGAGTTACTGAAACACTATGCAAGATACATTTTGTAATGTATATCATTATCCTTTACTGAACTCAGATATATTTCATAGTAAATAATTTGTCTGGGGGGGAAAGAGGAGTTTACAATTTATAGAAGCTTTATTACAATAATTTGTAAAACTTTTATTTTATTGTTAATTATACTCGTAATTGTATATATATATATATATATATATATATATATATATATCCCGAAACAAACGGCAGGTAATTACTTTCAATAACATATTTTTTTTAATTTTCCAACATGATAACAAATGTATAAAGTAAAAAACGGTAAATATCAAAAGGAGTCTTTTTATTTTGAATCATAAACTGCTTTATTGGTAAATAATTAAACAGTGAAAGTGTGTAATATTGACTGGAAACTTTTTTATAAGTAACATATCATTAGCACAATTATGACTTAACTTCTGGTTAGTAACGGTTGTAAACCCCTTCCCACCGTTGCCTGGGTGACTGTCTGGAATCTTCTAGGAATTCCTTCTTTGAGGAGTGGGGTAACTTCAATAGGCATTCTCTCCCTGTCCTCTTTAACAGCTCGTTCCAGCTTCACATGATTGTCTGGAGGTGGATTTCTGGTGCTGACATGTTTCTTTATAGTGACCCACACATTTTCTATTGGGTTAAGGTCCGAATTTCTTGGAAACCAATCCAGATGTCTAATACTACCCTCCCCTAAGTAACCGAATAGTGCTATCGCGTTAATGTGCGTTATCGTGCATGAGCACATATTGAGGGTAACAGCATATTCTTGTAGAATAGTTTCTGAAGCGCATTTAGAGCTGGTCTAAAAATACTTGCCAACTTGGTGCCGGCTTCATAATTTATTCCTTCCCCTAAATATTACTCTACCAAAGAGGGCCTGTGGCAAGATACAGGCCTCAGCAAAGCGTTATTTACACTTTCTCGTTCACAACCATCTGGAGACGATAGACTCACTCTTGTCTCGTCAGTGAAGAGTACTGTTTTCCATTGCTTGATAGTCAAATTGGTGTGCGTTTGAGCATACTTCCACCTTATTACTATGCCTTCTGGTAAGAAGAGGACTTCTGGTCTCCTGAAAACGCTGAACAACTCTCATGGAAGTTGTCTTGTAAGCTCCGTACAACGCAGCAACTTCTCTGTACGATTGAAACTGCTTGATCTGAAACTTGATCTTTCAAGTCTAGTGGCCTTTCTGGGTATAAGGTTTCGAAGCATCGCTTAGGCTGATCTCACAACACAAGAAAAAATGTATTTGTAGACTCTAAAACAAAAGGATCGTTCTTACAGATGTAACCAACGAGGTAGATCCAGTGCAATAGGACATATGAGCATGGCTCTAAATTCCCAAATGTACTTTGTTTCTGATAAAATTATATATAGGGTATTGTATAGTAGTTAAACCGACCCAAACTTGTTCTTTGTTAAGTGAATGTTAAGGAAATTTACACTGAAATCAATCTATATATATATATATATATGTGTGTGTGTGTGTGTGTGTGTGTGTGTGTGTGTGTGTGTGTGTGTTTTGTTATGATCGATTGTAATGCAGTAAACTTAGTAGGACAAACAGAAAAATATGGTAAATGATCTTCATAGTCTTAAAGATTGAAAGTTAATCCTGGTCAAATGTGTGAGATTTATGAGGTAATTTCAGTATATGAGAGGGACGGCCAGTATGCGGCTCACTCGGCTATTTAATTTTAACGATTATTGTCTCCCACCTAAAAGTTATAATTTAAACGAAGCAATTGCTCCGAATAGGAACCGTAGTCACAAATTGGTTACAATCAAAGCTGTATATGGATTCTGGACAATTATGGATAATTATATGGATGTATATGGACAATTCTGTATATGGATGGTCGACGAGATTCTATATACGAGATAACTTGCATTTACATTTCTAGCAATCACATGAACTTTCAAATAAGGCATGTTTAAGTGAAACCGAGAGGGCTCAAAAGATTCAAAGATTCTCGAATAAGGGTAATGTCAAGAGTCGCTTTTTCATCACATAACCGTCCCCATTTTATAAAAATAGTTACAGTAAACATGAAAACATTAAAGAGAATATTAAATAAAGACGAGGTATATAAATTGTGTCAAGAAGGCTTATATTGAACAGTTTTATTTGAGTAATAAATACATTTTTAAGTTGAAATATAAAGTATCTGCATCTATTCATAATATAAATATCGTTTATATATATATACATATATGTGTATATATATATATATATATATATGTGTGTGTGTGTGTGTGTGTGTGTGTGTGTGTGTGTGTGTGTGTGTGTGTGTGTGTGTGTGTGTGTGTGTGTGGTGTGTGTGTGTGTGTGTGTGTGTGTGTGTGTGTGTGTGTGTGTGTGTGTGTGTGTGTGTGTGTGTGTGTGTGTGTGTGTGTGTGTGTGTGTGTGTGTGTGTGTGTGTGTGTGTGTGTGTGTGTGTGTGTGGTGTGTGTGTGTGTGTGTGTGTGTGTGTGTGTGTGTGTGTGTGTGTGTGTGTGTGTGTGTGTGTGTGTGTGTGTGTGTGTGTGTGTGTGTGTGTGTGTGGTGTGTGTGTGTGTGTGTGTGTGTGTGTGTGTCTATAGACAGGGAGTAAGGGGGGGACTTAAAATTAATTTTTTATACTTCTAATTACTTAATAAATTAAATCAGTTGCAACATAAAATATTATTCCATCCTCACATACACCATAAATCAAACAGATTTATTACATTATTTAGAGAATAATAATAGCTAAGTAAAATCAATAAACTTGTAGTCATTGGAAAACCCAGTGCTTTAGCTAGTACATATTTAACGAAGTCATGAGCAAAATACGAAAGTACACAGGCACATGGTGAAAGTTTCACTAACAATTGTTTGCTGAAAGAGTGGGAGAAACAAACATTTACGATGAAAGAAAAGACAAAAGGCGAGAAAGCATGGATGGCGCCGCCATCTAAAGTGCTACAAGATGCTTGAAGTTAAGTGCTCCTTTAAATGCTTACCAGAAAGCCTACTCACTTTAAGACTTTACATTGGTGGTGCCATTTCACCACAAACATTATGTATATGAAGTTCTGTTGGCATTATAGTTCCTATTACAAAGTGCAGATAAAAATGCCAATTTTAAAAGAAATGTTAAATTTTTCACACAAGGAGAGACACATGAAAATGATGTTTATATACCAGGTGTCCAAAAAGTTCACTTCTCCCTTATTAATGTTTAGACAGAAATATATCAACCAATTTCATGACAAATATATTTAAAACTAAGATCGTGGTTGTTTGGACATACTATGGCAACTTAATCGCCAACCGTAAATAATTTTTCGGGAGTTGAATAAATTTTGTGTTGGTAATTAAATAAGAAAACAAAATTAAATTTAGTTTAGGATACTACAGATACACAACATATGTATTTATTGTGTACATCGTATTTATATATTTATTACTACATTTTGATGCATTCATATTTCCAATTTAGTTATATTTCTAACCAAATAAATATTAAAACATTATTTGAACTTATGTTTCTTAAAACATAATTGTAACTTTATTAATTACGTGTGTTTATGAATGTTTTTTTAAGAAATAAAATATATACCCTAATTAATAGGATACTCTTACTTAATGTTATTATACTGTACTAAAGCAAAGTAATAAATTGAAACTTTTGAAAGGTTTTCATTCACTTCATTGCTTTCTGTGGCTTACAAATCATAAATTATACTTAAAAATTAAAAAACATTGATCTAATCGAAAACATTTTCGTATTTTTTCCATATTTTGTTACTTATAATAGTGGACATGTATTATATAAAGTTATGTTTAGCACATTTTCGACTTTTCATCCGGTTTTCTTATCAAAACAAAATTTTTCTGTACCCCAATTTATTCTATATCCCTCTATTTAGACAGAGAGATATTTCGTAATAACCACTTATGCCAAAAAATTCCGAATAGAAGACTAGTGTTAACTAAAACTACTCTTACCATGCGTAGAGCAAATGTAGTCGTCGTATTGATTACTAAACGAAGAATACAAGAAAGAAAATATTCTAATGAACTCAGCAAATAAACTTCAGTTCAATATGTATGGTTTTTATGAAAAGTTACGTTTAATAAGTTAGCAAAACATGAAAGTCTTTTGTTTGAATTTTCTAGATGAAGTAACATTGTACATTATGTATCTGGGTAGAATTGACATTTTCCAATGTAGAAATAAGTAGTTGCGTTTCATACGTAGTCTAAATGTGCGATTATACTATAATGAATACTTTAATAATAAGCAAAACAGATTATATTAATTGCAGCACCTTATTTAAGTAGAGTCTACATTAAACTGAACAAAGCTCAACATTTACTGTGCCCGCTTAAGCTGTCCTTTCTACACAATCCTAACGGTATACTTAAGAGCATTTGTAGTCTGGGTTATTATTTGCTTTTAGTAGTAGTTTTAATGCTTTACTCTTTGGACATTTAGACAACCGTTATTGTATTTTCAAAACAATAAAATTTCAATTCGTGTTGATCATGATTACTTAAAAACCATATCAACAGTGGGCAATTCGTGCTGTTTAAATACTATAAACTTATTTTAATACAGATACCACTTTTTAGAAGTGCAGTGCTACTTTTTTATAGGATATTCAATTATGGTGAAAGTCATAATTTAAAAATTTATTTTAAAATAATTAGTTTATCCTGGCGAGGACAATGGGTATAAGTATATAATACCATTCATGCAATATAATATGTTAGTTTTGTATTATGTTATGTTTTAACACTAAATTCTTTAAAGCTAAAACTCCTGTAACTAATTATTAAAAACCGCACTGATAAAATCAACATATTTTACTACAAAATTGACACATATAGTAAGGGACTAGTTAATAGAATACTTAAACTACTACGTTTAAGATAAAGCTTTATTTGTTAATGGCTTTCTATTTCAAGCTTTTTGTACCAATAAACCCATTAAAACAAAACTAAATTCAAAATACTTTTCATATTCAATTGAGTTATATTTTTTATTAAAAAGGTCTTATACATATACTTTAAGCAAATAGAAAGTGATCTTAGAACGAATCCAGGTTTCTCAATCGAAAATATGTGGGATACAACCCCTCATATCTGTGTATGTTTAATTTTATTGTATGTTTGACTAAGACTGGTCTACTTCAACATTGCATGTGCTGTGGATTTTCATAAACTCACAGATGCTTCTTCCAACTACTAATCAAAACAAGGAACATTTTAATTTATGGTACCAGCGAGGATAAAATCTGAAATTGAATAATTGCTGAATTATCTAATTGAGAACATTTGGTCTTCATCGTTTGAGAGAGAAGTTCGTTATATATAGATGTGTTATTCGAACACAACACGTTTTTTATTTAAAGTTCATTTTTATCCCATAAGCTTAGAAAAACAATAAAATAAACAAATAAACAAAAAATCTGTTTATTGTAAACATGCTTATAAACTGGGAAAAAAAGCTAGACATAATGCTCGACGCGGTGGTAGTAGTATTTGGTGACGAACATAAATCGGAATGTTTTATTTTCATCTGTCTAGTAAATTTCTAAGCATAAAGTTTTTATTTGCCCGTGGATTTTCATAGTAAATTATGTTTAGTTTTATGCATATTAGCATTTGTTCTTCAACTAGCATTTATCTCGGGATCTCTTAGTGTTCTATAACACATAAATATATTTTTCTGGTAGCTTTTCTAAAATTTGTATTTAAAACTGCAAGCATATCTTGTACACGAAATAATAGCCAGTTCATAAACTTTCAGCTGAAAGTGCAGTTTAAGGCAACAATCATAGATGTGACAAAAATAGTCAAGATTATTTCAGATCTATGAGTCACTAGCCTTCATCTTGGGATTCGAAAGAAACATTTGGAATGTTTTACTACGATTCGGTTCAGAAGTTTGACATCTACGTCATGACTGAAGCGCCCACCAATATTTTTACTTTTCCACAATAAGTAATATTCACAATCACGCATAGTAAACTCGCAGGTGGTACATTGGGAACAATTATTACAAGTTATTTAATACCAAATGACTGGGAAAGTAAGCATAATATTATCTGAAAAAATCTGAATCAATGTTCCGTACGGCTCTCGACATTACACACACACACACACACACACACATATTTTTTTTTTTTTTTTTTTTTTTTTTTTTTTTTTTTTTTTTTTTTTTTTTTTGGGAATGATGTTCACCAGTACTACTAAGGCGTGTTAATGCGCTGAAAAATGTCAGGTTAGCCTTAGACAATATCTCAATTATGTCATCATCATAATCTTAAGAAATTACAATAATCAAATTGTCATTGTGGTTGTTTTGTTAATAACTTATTGAAATAGTTCGAACAAATATGCAAACGAAATATGTACTATTTAATATTGTTTTCTAATAATGATTAAAATCACAGTTACATTACATATTTATCGCCACTTTAACATGATTGCCTTAAATAATTTTTAAATTTTTAAATCAACAATCTAATGATATAGGTAGATAGTTAGCCTAACGTTCAATAATCGCGACTCCAAATGTTGGATACCGATAAATTAATAAACGAGACCCCTTTTATGACTCCATCTAGTCCGTTTCTCTGTCCTCCACTTGGGCCTCTCCAGTGACAGGATGACCATATGTCGCTTACTGAGTTGTTATTGTCCATACCTCCCCACTTACAATACGAAAAACTGCGGTTTACCTATAATGGCCTTGATCGCTGAATGGTAAAGTAAACTGTGGACAGCGATAATTTGCCAATATAGTAACATGTCTTATATATATGTCGGATATATATTATATATATATATATATATATATATATATATATATATATATATATATATATCCGAACCAAAAATAAGTATAATATGAAAATCTCATTCATTATTTCATGTCACAATATTGCCATTGAATATGGATAAAAGTGAATGATATTTTTCTTAATTGAGTTTTCAACCAACTTAAAAAATTGTTCATTCCGGGCTGTACAAAAAGGGCGTTTGATGCTTGATAATGTCATGGGACAAATTGTCGTGTTAGGAACAGTATTACGACGTAACGATCAAAAAATGTTGAAAGGCCAAAAAGTTAATTAAGCTCCACCCCGAGTTCAAGCTCGTCAGTTAAAGTACCCAAGATAGGCCTACTCAATGTAGAGTGCTTTTCTAAGTTCTCGCCCGTAGTTAAACATAACGAGACCTCATAACGTTGTTTGCTAACTCCATCGGGAAGCTCTTAACCGTGTTGCATTGTAATGACAGTTTTCCTCTTCGGAGGTATTATTTAAGATTGCAAGTGTCTCATGGAAAATATTGAACTTTTAATGATTTTGTGATAGCTATATTGTACCTAGTTATAATAGTAATTTAATAATGTAAGCATTAAACGAATATTGCTTTTGTCTATGTATCTGTGAAAAGAGATCACTCTATACGTGTCGGATTTACTCTCTAAAACAATGCATGCTATACGATTAAAGGCGATTTCATCTGACTCTTTATTTTTAATGTTTGCAATGAAAGTGTACAACATTTTTCTTTATTTATTTTATTTCTTAAATTATTAGAAATCTAAATATATGCTAATGTGTTATATTTTAAAATACAATAAATATAATTTAATGATCACCCCATAACCCCTAAATGAACTTGTTTTGCCTATCATCATAACACAGTTAATATTTACATTAAAGCTAACATAACTTAACCATAATCTAATTTAATAAAGGATACATCAATTTAAGGGTAGATTTACTGACACCCCCATTAGAGGAGTATACGTCTACATTAATATAAGTATACTTTTTTATCCAATCAGTAGTTCTATAATGCTTATAGTTCTTCTTTTATTTTATGGTTTCGTAATGCAGAAACGTAAATTTTGAACAAAACGAAGAAGAGAAGACATTAGTGGTCTAATTTCACCTGCAATTAAACTGTTGTATTTCATTTCAACAGAAATAAATTATACAATGAGCACGTGAGTTGAAGACATTTATTTATCAATGCAGTTTCTGCAGCTATAACTATAAAAACAGCGCATTAACCATATTGGATTTAAAAACAGTTTGTAAAAACACAACTCCTCATTTAGAACGGGTTTTCTATCCTATATTTTACTTGCATAGTTATTAATAATATAACAACAACAATAACAATATAATATATGTTGTTATATTTCAACATTAAACTAATTTTCTTAATAATCTTAGACGTATAAACACATAAAAAATAATTCTTCGTAGAATTTATTAAAATAAATCATTTATGAATTAAAAGGCGATATACCAGCAAACAATGACAGATTTTATAAAGGAATGTATCAGGTTTAAAAGTCACGTTGGGATTTGGAGGGGATTACTAACTTAAATCGCCTTAGGCTCCTGTTCTTGTTATAAGTTGCCGTTCTTCTTCTGACACTAGAAATCCTATGGTAACAGGGAATCTCGAAAAAGATTTAAATAAAAATATCAGTTTTCAAATCTAGATCTTTCCTTTTTATCCAAACATTAACACATACAAACTAACATTCAAGGTAAGAAGTACCTGAATTAATAAATAGACAATGTTCAATGAAGAAACTCAGCCCCACTTAATTCAGTTAGAACTGCGTAAAAATCGGTAATCAAATCACATCACTGTCCCTCCCAGTTGTGAAAGTGTAGCTGGAACGTAGCTTATGGTCAATATGGTGGGAGAAGCTCGATTCGACATAACTGCGGCTGTGAAAGTTAGTTACCAAAGCAATTATTGAAGTTAGTAGACCTCTATTAATTTCCAGCGAATGAAAAGATCTAACTATCAGAGCAAGTGCACCTTTTTACCGAATTGGATCATCCTTTGGCGGCGAGTATGAACCTGGTGAGGTTGACCGACCCATAGGTATCTGCCGAGCCAATGTGTACCATTGTCCACCATTGTGTACGGGTCATGTCGGAACCGAGTAAGGAATCTTTGGTCCAAGTTAGATCAATCCAATAACTTTCCTTAGGATATTAGTAACATCACAATCAAAAGGTGCGTCATTATAATAAGCAACCTTATATAAACGAAACCTTATATGAAAGATATATATTTGGTTTCATTTTGTTGTACAACCCAGCGTAAACATTCACCAACCCGAATCAAGATTTCATTATGCGTCCTGTTTTCACAACATCCAGTACCAGCGTTATTTTCTTGATTTGTAATATTACCTAGAAATGACAGCCGCGATTAAGTTTACATAATAAGTTAAGCCACTATTCTGTAGATGGTTAAGTAATTGTGTTCCTTTCACACACTTTTCTAAATTACTGTGGTGTTCGATAAAGTGACAATTACCACACATTTACTTAAACCAGAGACGTTTCACACATTATTAGGTGCTAAAACGCTTTAGGTAACGGTTTGGGTATGTTTAGACCCGTTTCTCTGGATACGTGAAGAAACAACTTCCTAACTGCCTTTTCAGTCATGTTAATATCAATGCAATCATAAATTTAGTACCAGAGTATGTTGCGAACTAAAATTTTCCGAGAACTAAGATTAAGTTTCTCCTTCTATATTAATGTTAAAATCTTTTTGAAAGTTTGTATATATTATTCTAATATGTTTGCAATGTGTAACAAATGCTGAAATTTAGTTTTTCATATTACACAATTATTTATCGAGACTGGGAATTGAGTTTCATTACGAGCTAGAATTTATTTTAAATATAAACTTGTCATAGAAAAGTCAGCCTATGGATTTTTTATGGAGTTCTATTTTATCTTGAGAATCTAACCGACTAATCGCTCTTTAAAATCAGCATGGTTTCTTTTGTTAAATTCCATAAAAAGTACAAAAATGGTTCATTTTCTTTAATTTTACGAAATCCTTAACTTGAGGATAGCTCGTTTTTACTAGTTTCCTTATTTTTAGAAGATACACATGTTTTAATTTTTATTTTCCATACATTGGAAAATAAAAATTGAAAAACCTAAACCAAAAAAAATTAAATTAAATTACCTTAAAAAAATTAAATTAGGTAATTAATTTAATTAGGTACCTTATTAAATTAGTATAACCTTAAAAAATAAGTTACTGCATAACATTTCCACCGCCTTAGTTTAGATTTAGGCAAGCCATACATAAGTTTTTGAGTAAAGGCCACCTAGTAAGTATGTTATTTAAAAATTTCAGCCAAATCTTTAAGTATCCTATGTTTGAACCGACACCATGTACTATATTATAAGATTTTTGATATTGTAATTTAAATTAGGATTGCTGTAAGTCTATTAAACGGTGTATCGTTGCCAAGCATGAAGATGATATTAGCAGTGAGGTCTGTAATAATAGTCTTTCGTAGATGAAATGACATCACTCAATTCGTATTTATTTTTTGTTGGTTAAGGCGGCTATAATTAAAATTTCCTCTAACAGAATTAGTTCTAACAGAATTTTGCGCTTAAATTTTGCAATGTTAGAGCTAAAACTCAAACTAGACGCTGACAAGATATTGTCCTATTAAGTGTAAAATTGATAAATTAAATACCTGAAAACTAATAAGAGACCATTTTAACTCTAACAAGTTTTATATGGCTGAAATGAATGTTTACGGATCAATAACTAGTATATAACTATTTTATAACAAAAATCAACTTTAAGCAAAGTCCCAAAAGTTGAGTAAACGTACAAGAACCAAAAACTTTCCAAAATCTCACTTCCGTTTCGAACAATAAATTACTTTTCTCGAACACGTAAGTACAAATTTCGGACACAATTTACTACGAACCTACACCAATTACTTAAGAGGAATTAGCAAATATCTATATTAAATCTATTCAAGTCCAGATGTCCACATCTAAAAATCCACATCCTCAAATAAAACCGAAATCTTTAACGGCAAAAATATGTCATGACTCTTATTTTTACGTAAGATTTTTTTAATTACCGTAATCATGTCTGCACATGAGAATCAAGGCATTTTTATAGTCTTAAAAGTATCTCTTTTTATTAGAATTCTTTTAAAAATTTAATTAAAAAAAGGGTATATGCTCTAAATAAAAGATCTTACATTATATGAATACATTATTCGTGATATTATGTTTAAAATTAAAATTTATTTTTAAACACTTGTAAAACCAAGAATCCGGTTTTGTATAAAAAAATAAGTGTCGTTGTAAATGTGAAAGTTAATTTCTAAAACTTTTTGCATCGTGTGCTTCTAAGCAGCTTAAAAATGTATTTTATATTCATGAATTAATTACGATTTTTTTAGAAATAATAAATACACGCTCAATTAATTGTATTTAAACTAATTTATAATTTACAATGTTTTTTTTACGAAATTGAATACACACTCAACTATATTGTAAAATACTGTGCCCTGGAAACATTAGTAATAAACATTTTACAACGATTTTAAAACTATTTTAATGTGTATAAATGTACTGTATTGGATAAAAGCATCTTCTTAGAAGGGCGAGCCACTTTTACACGACAGCAGCAGTTCAGCGAGGTTACATCAGCTTTATCTAAGCTAATGTCTTGCTTAACTTGCGTTTCAGAGCTTCTCTTATAAAAGTAGGTTCAACTACCATTAAGATGACATCATAATCGCGTTAGTACGAAATTAATCTTGATTTTTACGCTTTAAGTTTTCTTAACCGTATCACCAGATTTTATAGGATTGTTTTGTACGTCCCCAGTCGTAAAACGTATTATGATATTCTTATTTCCAGAAACAAGTTGGAACATTTATGTATATGGATTAACTTTTATAGTTTATTGACCTAATTCCGTATTTACTACTTTTACTTACAAAACCATTGCTATAGAAATAATGGTTATAGGTAAGCTAGTTTGTTACATCAAAATATTTCACTCGTTATTTTCATTTCGTAGTAAATAATCTGCATTGACATGAAAATATTTCTTCGTTTGTTAATATAAAATAATGAATTTCAATTCCAAACGGAGCAAACGACGAAAATACCATAGAATTACTTTTGGTTTTAGTATCCTTACTATATTTTAAATAACAGAAGAACGTGTATTTTAGTAATGATCCAAAAACGTTTGATATCGAGGTACACAACATATTTATAATATTTGATTGCTTATGAAATACGAGCCCATATAATATCGTATAGCCCACAGCTGTAGCCAATAACTTCAACATGTATTTTGTGAACCTTGCACCTATTAATATGCTTGTAAATCGAATCTCAACATTATTCGAGAGGCAAAAAAATTCCACATTTTGAAGGCATTATATAATCAAAAAGTGGAGAGCATTATAATATCACTAATGCCAAGATAAAAATCGTCTGGATTTTACTATGTTAGTGTCGTACATAACTCATATTTCGTCCTACATGTCCAACAATATCCAAACCGTTAGCAATATAGAAAACGGTATATTTTCACTATTAAAACGAGCAATAACTGTGTCAATCTTTAAAAGTGGATTCCTGAATTTATGATACAGTATATGAAGAAGTATTTAATTGGCAACAGAGCCAATGTTTTAAAAAAATATTTTATGAGTAAAAAACGTAATATGTTACTTGATGGCAATAAATATTTTTGTACGCAATAGCATTAATTCTGAAAGTGCACAAGATACGATAGCAGATATGGTGAAGGAGGGTTATTCAAACCTGATTGAAAGTAAAAATGTATCTGGTTTGTTTATAGATTTACGTAAAGCCTATGACCTAGTTGAGCATGATATTTTACCACAGAGCTCGGTTCTCTCATCGGACTAAGTCATACTATTCATAAACGATTCATACAGACTTTCATCGAGTAAATTTGCTTATGTCGTAGTGTCAGAATATTCAGTAGATAGTTGCGAAAGCGATATTTAAAAAGCGATATCGATTCTAAAATTGTAATTTGAATATAATGAGATAAAAAACAACATTTCAAAAACAAAAATCATAAACTTTTATTTTCCTATTCGATTGGCCTTTCAAATACCACAATTAGATCGGTCCACCTTGCAGTTGCAAAATCATTGATCAAACGGTAAATAATATTGAAGTTAATTATTGACAACAAAATGTTTTTGATTTTGCATATAAATAAATTTGATTCTGAACTGAGAAAAAGAATTATTACTACTTATTCTTTATTTTGATAGTATTCATTCCAGAGTAAGATATTCTGGAATTCTAGGCTAAAGAATTCAATGACAAATTCTGGATCGCTCACGCACTCCTGAGTAATAAAATTAGCGTCATGTAACAGTATTATGAAAACGAATCTATTCAAAACTCTCCGTGCACATACAAGACCTACTGTATTTAGGTCCAACGTGTTTCAATTTACTGCCGAACAGTATTAAAGCTTATAATATTATAGTCTTTTGTTCTAGTACTTGACTCATGGAGTTAAACCATTAAAAGCTAGTGATAAGACCAACATATCAAAGTGCGCGTGCCACAGATGTTGTGAACTTATCAGTGAATCATACTCCATCAAGAGAAACTCGCTGCAATAGTAACTTTTGTTTCTAACCACCATATACCAGAAGAAATGGTTAGTATCTCGATTCTGAAATTGTAACTATGTTTTGTACTAATTTGGTTTTAATGGTGGATAAATAAATTATTGTTATTATTTTAACCCAGTACAACCCGTGGTAACTGACATTAACAGCATATTAATTTCATAATAAAACTATACCACGTACATTTTACTAAAAATAAAATAATTTATTCATAAGCATGTATGTGGCATGTTTGTAATTTTGTTTTAAACACTGCACTTTGATATTTAATTAATTATGTCTGCGTTGTACCATAATCAATTTATTCCATATACTAAGCTCGCTTTATAAACGTAATAGCGCTCATTAAACATCTGTGAAAACCCTTTTGGTGCTGTCAATTTTGTCAAATAAAAAAGTTAAATTTTGTATTACCAATCGAATACCAAAAATAATATATTTGCTTCACTATAAATGTCTAAGCTCCACGCAATATTTAAGAAATTTATTTTGCATTTTATCCTAAGATTAAATTTTAATCGGAAGAAAACATCCTATCTATACCTGTCAAATAATTTATGTAAATTGGTTAATAATATATTTGTATACCGCGGCAACGTAATTATTACATGGAGATGATTTGCATGATATTAGAAATGGAAAATATAGTTAGAGTAGATCTGGGATATAAAATTCACATGTGAGATCAGTTTATTTCTTCTTACTTTAGAGTGTACTATGTCAAATGTAAATGTACTGGTAGTATAAACACAAAAATTTAGATTTATCTGCTAGTAATGTGGCAAGTCCTTACGGAGAGTGAATATGACGTATAAGCGGTACCTATGTGATACTCTCGCACTCTCAGTATTTGTCAATTTATGTAAAATAGTCTATATTTCTAATTACTATAAAGGTATCATTTTTGTAATATTTTATAACCTATATGACATTCATTATACATAATAAACCAACTTATTTTATTCACTGTAAAATCAACCTTAGCGCTTACTATCAAGATTGCCAAATTATTCTGCCTTCTCTACTCCTGAAAATTTACTTCTTTGTACATAGTGAAGTTTGTAATTCTTTCCTTATCTTGGTGTACAATGTCGAATTCTATCTATAATCAGTGACTCAAAGACAGTCAAATTCAAAACTAGCGAATCTAAAATAAATTCATCTTTGGTACTATTGTAGAAAAAATTCTTCTATTGACTCGAACTCCACAGTTACCTAAGCTTAGCTAGCAGGGGCCTGTTTTTGTAAACATCCAGTTGCAAAACTGCAAGTGTTTCTGTATTGTCTTAAATAGTTGCTACACTTGTTACATGAATATATTTGTTCACTTTTAGTACTAAAATTGTAATTTAAAATTGTGTTTTGTTGCTGTTATAGCATTTTTACACATAGTACACAAAATATATAGCTATGTGTATAAAACATGTCCTATGTTATATGAAAAACACGTTGCAATATGTTCATGATGGGTATGAAGTTTTAAAATTATTATTTCTTGTGAAACCGACAGTACCTTTATATTTTTAAACATCGAAAATTTCCCAAAACTAGGGGGGGGTGAAACAGGCTAGGGACTGTCTTATTTATTGTGTATTTCTGATTGTGATTAAGATAAATCTTTAGGATACAAATCTTAAGATGACATGTTGTACAAGGAATTTAAAATAGTGCCCTGAATTTTTATTGATATTTCTTTTAACTCCTCAGGCTCAAGTCAGTGTTTGCTGGGAAATGCAATGAATTATAGTTACCATACCATACATCTGATCTGAATATTGTTTCAGTTAAATTCTAGTTCTAGACTTTAATCACAGAAAGCTGTATTAAGTAATAATGGGACATCTACTAGGTTACAGATTATTCAAAAAATATAAACTACATGGAAATTATCTGCTCTTTTTTATTTTTCAAATAATATTTCATTCATTTTGAAATAATAATTATTTTAGGTATAATATGTTTAACCTTACTATACTTAGAAACCATATTCTACATGAAGACTCAATAATGGGTTTCTACATTTTATAAAACAAAATTAATGAAGTATATTGTAAGACCTAGACGAATCGGAAGGAACATGAATATAAGATAATAATGGGATCAGTACACTACACGTACTACATGGAGAATGGGGATTGTGTCCCTTTGGGATGACAATCACATGAGGAGCAAGATCCAGACTAATCACTAAATGGGTGTAAGACAGTAATGGGATCACTGCAATACACACACTGTGTGGGCAATGCGGATTGAATCCCTTGTGGGATAACAATCATATGTGAGGCAAGGCCCAAACCAATCACTACATAAGATACTAATGGGATCACTACTCAATCCCGGCTCACTCAGGTTGGAGGCGGCTTGTATTATATGGAATCCCATTCATGTTATTCACAAAGATGCCATAGAAAGGGTTCAAAAAAGATTTTTACGCTACCTCTATTATAAATGTTTTAATATTTATACATATTTGATTCCTTATGAAGAGCTGATGAGTCTGTTTGGGTTTGAGAGTCTGAGCCTGAGGAGGGATGTGATGGAGCAGATGTTTTTGAGGGGCCTGGTTCAGGGACGGGTGGACAGCGCTGAGGGTCTGGGGGTTATAAGTTTTAGGGTCCCTAGCTTTAACAGTAGAGGCAGGCTACTGTTTGAACTGCCACACGTGCGGACGGTGGCGCACGCGTCCTCGCCTCTGCTCCGGATGGTGAGATCACATAATATGATGCTTTCAGGTGGAGGTGATATAGATATATTTTTCGAAACGGATTCTACTTTTAAAAACAAGTGTCTAATGCTTCTTAAACTGAGATCTTAATAATTATGTATAACATTGTTATTTATTAATTTATTTATGAAATTGTTAAATTTTTAGAATAGATATATTACACAACATATTGTTTTGCTTTTTTCTGCATGTTGAAATGTACAACTTAAAATATGTTGATATGTATGCTTGTTTGTTGATTATTAACTAAAGTACAATTGATTTATTTGTGAATTCCAAATGCATGTTATACTCAAATATTGTTGTTGTTTATATATTGTTATTGTTATTTTTTTTTTATTCTGGCCATTTATTTATTGTTGTTATTTACTTATTGTTGTTATTTATTTGTTGTTGTATTTATATATTATTTGAGTGAGTTATGTCTATTTACATAAAGGATATATATGCGTGTGTATTCCTTAAAATTAAGGTGTAGGTATAATTATTATTAAGTAGTAGTTTCAATTATTATTGCTTTTAAAATTTATTGCTTGTTGCATGTGGTTGGGGACTTTAACCCACAATATATTGTATTGTAATAAGAGAACTGCCCCAATGTAATTGGGTTGTTACCTGTTTTGGAGCATGTAAAATAAAAATAAAAATAAAAATAAAATAAATCCCAACATTTCATTACTGAAGAGTCCCAGTTGTAGATGTCAACGCAGACCTACAGCAATATGTGTTTATCTCAACTCGTGTGTTTACTCGCTGTAACAAGCACACTTTGACTTTAGCTTAAGTCTGTTCGTCTGTTCAAATTACTTTTGGCAGCACGAGCTTTGTGTTCTCTCTCAACAGTCGGACGACTTAATCAAATGTCACTACGGACTAATGCTTAGTGTAGTAATATTATCCCTTGCAGGTACGATCCAGTTCCATTGCGTTGCATAAGAACAGCTCAGTTATGAAAATCCATGGTCTCCAATATCGTCTATGATAAGTAAAAATAGGGGACAGTTTAAATTATACCGCTGTAGTGTGTATAGAATCAGTATATTTAAAAGACATACAAGATAGGCGAAACCGGCATTTTCTTTTTCCTAACTTCAGAGCAAAAGAGACTAATAACCAAACCATTTACATTTGTAGATTGACTTAAACACTACTTTCTTAATAAATGATTCTATATCATACTCAACACGAAAAAGCTATGAGTTTTAAAATATTTCATACTTTTAGAGGTAATAAAACGAAATAATGTAAATAATTTTAAAACCTTATTTAAAAAAATAGTTCTTTGTAAGGAAATTGTGTGAAAAATCCATTTAAATATTTTAAACTAAAATATGTGCATGTGAGTTTTAAAACATTTGGAAAAAAAATTTTAGTGCTCAGAAAAATGCAATTAGTAGTGCCCAGCACTGTAGGAAGGTTTTAATTCATCTTCCCCCCCCTTTATATTAGTCACATAATTTGCTTTACGCAACAGCTCGTCTCTCTAATTGTTTATCAAGCCAAAAGTCCCTTTACCGCTTTCCGAACTTGGATTCGGTCAAGCCATCTCATTCTACCACCAAGTCTAGCTTGAAGCCCCATACTCCTTAAAACTTTTATTTTTGGAAACTTTAGAAATTTTATATTTATAATTAATCAAAACCTAGAAATAAAAAGCACAATTTGTAGCCTTAGACTACTCTTACAGTGAAAGTGCCCAAGTTTAAGGATCAGACTTATACATTATGCCTCAGACAGGGTGAATAAGGTTTATAAATGATAATAACTTTAACCTCTGCAAAAACAGCGTAATAAACGGACCTTAAGTCAAACACCATCATTTACATTTCCAAACTACATTATTCTGAAAGATCAGGAAATTCTAGAAATGTGTGGATAGCTTGGTTTAGGTCTAAGGAAGGGAAGTCATTTTAAAGTTTTATTAGTGATTACGTTCGCAGGAAAAATTAATCTCGAACATTGGAACCACCAGGGCCACCACCCAGATATCATTTTAGTTAGTTATTACTCTATGTCGGCAAGTCATAATTTTACATGAACATCTAAAAGTGGTGCTTTTAGATTTGTTTGAAACTCATCATGAAACTTATAAGTAAACTTTGCAATACCGAGTATTTACTACTACAAACTCAGAGATCTCCAACCCCATGTGTTTCGTTCATTCGGTATACCGAAACAACTCAGGATGGTTGATAAGAACAAATATAATTAAGCAAAATCGTCGGACGTTACATTAGTCATAATTAATTAGTGATTAGGAGTATTGATATTGAGTAGTGATTGATAATCGCGTATTGATATAGGAAAACTCCTTTACACTACTATAAAGCCATATACGTAGTCAACTACACCATATTACAAACGCTCAAAGCTATGAGACAGCATTATAGGATAAAACTACAGCTTCCACCGACAAAAGTGTTGGGCTGGATTAAGTCTATAAACCCTTTCAAATCCAAACTGATCTTCCACCCGAGTCTGTAGTGTCGCTTTCAAACAGCTTGTACAACCACGTTGGAATTCTAAAGGATTATTAAGTTGTAATTTGAACTGAAGTGTATATCGGTTGGGTTTTATGCAATCAATTGCAAAAAATATTACAAGACGCCTTACCCCACTCTATCACTTTATTTTTATTGATTTACATAAACAAGCAATGTAGTGAATTCCATAATACTTATAATTATCTATATGCAACAACTCTATTATGATTCTATTTACCACTTTCACGTTTGTTACAACTACTAATAATCTCAATATTTTCACTTCAATCATTTCGTATATTCTAATGATTGTCTATAACAAATTTAACATGATAGATAGCCTTAAAAGTTAAACAAAAAAACTCAAAAATATTGATACATATGTTGAAATATTACCAGTGTAAGAACCTCTTGACCTCTTTTAGTAAGAATCACTGCGTAAGTTACACTTATCGTGAACGCTGAGAATAACGTACCTCATTAAAATAAGTTTGAGTTTGTCGAGGAAGGCAAAAATAAAGGAGGCAAAGATATGCAACCAGGAGGAAATTATTTCCTTGTGTTTAACCGACTGTAGAATACACCCATTTCACTAGCGCTTTGGCGGCCCAAATAGGGTTATGACTGGGTTCACCTCGGTGATTAGTAGCTAATCTAGCTCCTCTGTAGGCTCAGTACTTCCTCTTTGCTTCTCTTGCTTTTTCTAAACAACTTATTCCTTTATGGTGGTGTAATTAATTTTCGGTTGTTGGAATATTTTTTGGCAAAACATTGGTTTCAGACCTTTTGCATCTTCTCCAAAGACAGGGATTAGAAAAAATATGTTTACTTATTCTAAAATTAGTGCTAAAAGTTTTATTGAGAAATCAGAGGGATTTAATAATTAACAATCTTGAAGTTAAGGAAATAAGTTTTTAATAATGTTTCCATCAAACGTGATACGTTAATTTATAAAAATTATTTTCTTAAGAAACATTTTAGTAAAAAAGGCCAATTGCTTAATAAGTATATTTCTTCAAAATGTATAAAGTACATGATACATAAACCATTAAAAACACGTCGCAGCTGAATGAAGCCTGAATCCTGAACATGCACATAGACTAAAAATACATACATGAACTCATGTAGGTAGATATTGGTAAAATAGATACTATAAAAATTCAAATTTTTATCTTCAGGCATATTTATTTGTGCTTCGTTATAAAAATTTCCGCATTTAAAATCCATTTTTTTTTATTTCACAGTTATTTTTAACTTTTGTGTCTTCATGAAGGTTTTAGTAAGTTATTTTAGCATTAAAATGGGGGTCAATCACAGAGAGATAATAAATTGAAAATTGGTAATATCTTCCTTTTGACGTTTTAAAAGTACTCTTAAAAGTCTCATTAAATGGTGTGTCTGCGTCGTAAGTTATTCAAGGTCAAAACTAGAAAAAACAGGTTTGCGCGATTATCTCGGTTTCTATTGCTCCCGTGATAACTGATAACAGTGATGGTAACCCATTCATTATAAAAATTTCAAAGCCTAACATTTGGGACGAAGTTCATTTGAAACACTTTTTATGCACTCCATCTAGAGATTATATCCATCGATTATAGAGATAGAGGGTGTTGAGCACTCTGTGCTCATCCAACGTTCTGTAACGCAAGGTCTACCGTGAATACCTGTGAGTGTAACCTTGAATTTGGAATAATTTGTATTATTTACCAGATATACATTGTATTTAATAACATTTTACATATTTTCAATATATTTCTTCAATAATAATTACCTAATTTGTGTAACTATATACCCATTAAATGAAATACTTATTGTACATCTTACTTTATGGAAAATAATATAGAGATTTGTAAACGCATGGACTATGAAATTGCCCTCAGCTAGTGACACAGGTGCGATTCACTATTCGCACCTGGGCATATCAAAAATGGTGAGGTACGAATTTGGGTGGCATTGGTAACCGGGTTAGTATTAGGCTCAGCTTTGGGTGAACCATAAATTATACCTTTTTATATTGAAACGAATGAGATCATTTTTGTACTCTAGTAACTCCCTGAAAACTTTAATGTGGGCGTAAAATCCACAAGAATAATATCTGATAACATCAGAACAGACCACGAATCGGAGAGGTCAAGTTACGAATGACTCCAGTCTAAGCTCTTCCAGACAACGTCAACGTTATCGTTGGTTCTCTAACTCGTAGGATTAAAGAAGCTACGACCTACAGGACCTACTTACGTTGGTCTGTTGTCAGTTAACTATACGAGTGACATTGTTATCAATTACTATTTTAATTAATATATTTTAAGTGGTGTAATTTGATGTACCTTTAAAGACACAAGTAACAACACAGTTATTTGTCGCTGTACCCATTTTAGTAAAAGGATAATAATATGATTGTTATAGAAATCTAATGTCGTTATTTGTTAAAAAGTTAATTAGAATTGGTATTCGATCGTTTATTAAGCTGTTACATATAATATAATATATGTTTAAGCCTTATTTTACCAGGTAAGGATAAACCATAATGTCATAAATTTCACCCTAAATTGTGTGTAATTTCCCCCTAATTCAAAATCACAGTTCAAAATTTCTAGGACTAGTTATCCGTTCCGTGATCTGTAATATTAAGCTCCACTTACTCAATTAAGCTATAATGTTTTTCAACTGGCATAAAGTCAATAGAACATTCTATAATCCAAAATCAAGTGTAATAATTAAAAAAGCGTTGTGTACACAACTTTACAAGTAAAAATACCCCTTATTGCACTAAAATTCGAGTTTAATTGGTACAAATTATAGAAGTACAATACGTAAATTAAGTTTGTGTGAATTTAGAGATACAACAGTTTAATTATCATATACGTTATAGGAAAACACTTGAAAAATCAACATTATATTACCTCATGTCGCATGTTGTATTTTTCATAACTGATGAAATCGTTATTAACATTAAAATTATTCAGATAGTATTAGAAATTTGCTCATTATAAATGGAAACACCCCGTTGTGAAACATAATATATAGTCTTGAGTACATTCACATAAAATTCAACAAAATAATTTACGAGTAGTTTTCGTTAATTAAGCTTTTTAATTATATCTTTAGTATTTCGCTAAATTACACTGTAGGACATGAAAATCAGTGAGAAAAAGCGAAAAAAACTTAAATAATCTGTCCGCTTGTTACTATAATATACATATACAACACATTTAGCGTATGTCAGTCTAGTCTCCCTATGTTGCACTATGCGACTTTGACTAATGAACGATATCGTACAAAAACGTACGATAAGTGCATAAAATTACGTAATGTTATAAAACTTGTTTTGGAACTTCAACACTTTTCAAAAGTTTTCGGGAATATTCTCTTACTGCCGATGACTCATTGTCACAAAATTACATACTACTTACATTAAAATCCTATACTGAAACAACTTACATGATTACATCTACAGGGATATATTAGTGAAATTATCAAACTATATTTGATCATTTTAAAGGAGGCGATATTTTATGTATTTTACTGTGCATATAAGTTAACCTTAGAATTGTAGCAATGTTTATGTTTTATTTTCCAAGAAAAGTAATAAATACTCCTATTAACCCACTCCACTAGCCCATCTACCATTACATCACCACTGTTTGTATAAAACTTTTTAATGGACCTCCTATCTGTTCATGCTAATTCAGATAGCATGTTTATCTCTTTTAAAGGAGCTACGCTCCTTAATAATTTAAAGGTTTTGCTAGTTATTATAACTCTTGCAGACGTCCTGGTGACAGATTCAATAGCTTTTAACTTCTGTACCTTTCGTGGCATCAACAACGCCGAGTTGTTTCACAAATACATCCTGGTAGATAATTTAATGGTGTTTATAATAATTAGTTTTAGCAATAAACGTTAAACGATAATGAAAACATTTTCGAAACAGTATTTTAAATTATGGATATTATTATTGTTCTACAGGTATTATCGTGCTCCTCATCCGCTTACTGCTTTTATATTTTATTTCAAATTGAAAAAACAATGGCCATCAAGATTTATGATATCTGGAATAAGAAATAGAGCGAACCAGGTTTTACCAGTTACACAATCTGGTTTAATTAAATGCTCATGCACTGCCCTGGTAAATTTCAACAGCGAGTTGACTGGTGAAAGGGATAAAGGAAAATATAGTTAATTCTGGACTATTCGCAAGTCTTTGATCATGAACTAATCATAGCTTAGATGCATTTTTATGAATTTGGAAAAACTTTTATTGAATCGGTGAATTCATATCTGAAAGATAGATGCCAAGTGCGAGGACTGTTAACGAGGGCATCTGCTACTTTGTTTAAACGGAAATGGGTGCCTCAAGGGAGTTATCTCGGGCCTTTGCTCTACAGCTCATACACTGCTGATTTTCCTAATGTTGTGCAGAGTTGTGAGGTACATTTTTATGCAAATGAATCACAGCTGAAGTTGCACTACGACACTGAAAACATTGTTGAAACAATTTCTATCAAAACACTCTGATCTTGAGAGCATCGGTTAGTGGCCTGATGACAAAGACCACACACTCTTCGATCATGACATGCTATTCAGCGTACCATTTGTAATCTAAGACATTGGTCTTCAGGCTTTAGAATTTTCTGTTTTTATTATTGATATCCTGCTTACAGTAATAGGATCTAAAAGGGAGACATACAACGCATCCAAAAACTGAAAACTTTGAGATTCGTTTTGTTTTTAAACTGAAACTTCTCGAACATGTAATTTCTTTTCGTGAAGCTGTTGGCCTTTTGCCTATGGTAACCGTATGCAGGATCCATCAGGATTATAATCCACAAGATTTTATTTCATGTGGAGTCTCAATATCTGAACGGGAGGCTCTCGTGCAAGGGATAGGTCTCTCATTACAGGATCTGCCTGTCGTGTATTTGCTCTACTTCAAGAAGATAAGTTGGAGTTGGGGAGGATGTGCTTATCTTAAGAGTCTTCCCAAACATATTAAAAAACTCCTTCATAAATGAATTTTAATTAAGGATTTTATGCATAATTAGATTTAATATAATCCCTGATTGAATTCATGAGAACAAGATTAATTGAAACCATCATATTTGAATTTAAAGTTTTGTAATTTTTAATTTATTTTTGGTTATTTTTAAGTCTTGCTTTACATTTAATCTATAAGTTTTTTTTTAATTTTATTTTTAAAAGTAGTGCTTAAACTGAAAAATACTTTAATAAATAAAATAGATTGTAATTTATTTATTAAGGAGTCCCTGATGTCCCACTGCACCCTTAGGCCATTGCTTGGGTCATCATGGTTGTCGAAGAAGTCCCTCATTTTTTCAAAGTATTTTGAATGCCCAATAGAGACTCACAATTAAGGCTGAGCACACATACGTATGCTATGATGGTACTATAAGAGTCACAAAGAAAGATTTAGTTTGTCAGAGGACACACTTAACCTGTTTTCAATGTCATATTGATACTAAAATAATAAGTTGATCAACAAAACATTGTTGTGCTTGAATACTGTTTTCTTATTATATAAGAATTAAGGTAGCTTTAACTCCCGTTATAAAGTCTCCTGTAACCTCTCAAGCAAAAATAACCTGGATAGCTTGGTTTAGTTCAGTTAATCTTCCTGAAAAGAACAGCAGAGGCAACTTGTTAATGACGTGGTTCATTGTTTATGAGGGCGCTCCCTAATCACATCTCCAGATTTTTATCCGACCATTTCAGTTTCTGTAAGTTTATCGGTCCACAATATCGTGGAAGTATTTAACTAAAGACAAGCCCCTCCGAGAGAGGCACATGCCTCATGATTATTTTATTTTTACAATCACCTATAAAGTGGTTATTTTGCTCGTAAACGGCTCTCAATTCATTTACACATGTGGTATCAAACAACGAATTGGCAATGTATAGTAGATCAGTTTACTGATGATAATATAGAATACTGGCCTCGTAAGTATACGGGGCTTAAATCGATGTTTTATTGTGTAGCACCCTCTAATTCTAGTGATATGGAGTCTGCCAGCTAGACGGGAACGTAATATTCCACAGCAGAATATATAAGAAGGATAATGTAGTCCCCAACCACTAGACTTTATCCTGCTGAATTTCTAACGTGGCCTTTAATGAGTTATCAGACTAGAGGGTTCTCCATTCACTTAGGGAACTTTTTTGCTCAAGCAAATTACTGTAAAACAAGATTTTTAGCATATCCATCCTGCATCTTAGTGAAAGCCACCGGTGGTGATAACATTAGTCAACCTATGTTGGACATTTTGTTGAAACTTTCACTCTGACAGTCATATTTTGCTCTGCTTACCGCCTCAACGTTGCATTGCAAATACTTAACATTCGACTAATTTCTCACTAGTACTCAAAAGGTTTCTAACCTTCGTATAAGTAGCTTACACAGTTAAAAGCCACGAAGATGGCAGATCGGCTATTGGGTATTGTCTATTAATTTATTAGAACCACCAATGTGGCATGTTTGGGTTTAAAACTCATTGATTCTGTTAAGATATCTGATGATAGTTACCGAAAAAGCCAATGGATTATCGATGGCACATAAATATGAGATTGCCAGATATTATGGCTGTTAAAGCCGGAATATTAAAAATGTCCGCATGTGAATAGCCAGATTTGACTGCTGATGTATGCCAAATTCTTTTCTGAAGCTAGCCAGACATTGAGATGTTGGCAAAGCTAGAGGATCTCTCGTAATGATTGCCTCATTGTTACTCTAGTAGACAATAAAGAACTCCTATAAGAAAATGTTATTTAAAAACTTTCTGTAGCAATACTATCCGTAATATTTCAGTTACATTACACATATTGATTGTTTCGTAATATATTGTTATAGGAGAAATTTTGAGAAAGTTATTTATATTATTCATTATGGCTCAAAATGTGATAAAATACAAAGATACGGGTATATATATGTGTGCGTGTGTGTGTGTGTGTGTGTGTGTGTGTGTGTGTGTGTGTGTGTGTGTGTGTGTGTGTGTGTGTGTGTGTGTGTGTGTGTGTGTGTGTGTGTGTGTGTGTGTGTGTGTGTGTGTGTGTGTGTGTGTGTGTGTGTGTGTGTGTGTGTGTGTGTGTGTGTGTGTGTGTGTGTGTGTGTGTGTGTGTGTGTGTGTGTGTGTGTGTGTGTGTGTGTGTGTGTGTGTGTACTTGTACAGTTCACGTGATCAGATGCACGCACCCACTACATTTTAAGTTACATGTTTTAAATTTTTAGTGATTTCTTTACATCTACATATATAAGCAAATAGTGTTTGATTTTTAAATTATGTATATACTTACCCATTTGCAGCTGAATTAAAGAAATGTTATATATAGCCAATGAGCTAGACCGGTCCAAATTGTGAAGTAATTTTCAAGTGCGGGATTGTGCATGGTATTATAGTTGTAGAATAATGAAGTTTTATTTCATTTTAAATATAATTGAACATTTATTTTTATTTTATTACATAAGCTTAACGTATTTATTTTATTAAGATACAGCATAATTCTTAAGAAATGGCCTTGGGGCTTTGCTTGTTAAGTCTTCATTTTGAGATTTACTTCACAACACGTATCATATATGTCTTGATATCTTTATTGCTAAAGACATAGCCAAGTTTTACATAACATATGGTTATGAGATTAGTAATTAACGACCGATTATTACTATTATTATTTACTATTTTTGTTGTTTCTGTAGGAATTAACATACAAAATATCAATTTAAAATATAGATTCATTACACTTTCAAATGTTCACCTCAAAATAACCTTTTCTTCAACATACTTGGGATACAGGTTAATAAATTTCTTCCTAAAGAGTTTATAAAAATAAGTTTGTAACTCTTTCGCGGACTGCAGACTGTTATTTGCAGATCAAAATGAAAAATGCACAGCTTCGTCGATGCGAAATAGCTTTGAAATCTCTCTATGTAATATTTACTCTATATGAAGGGTAATAAAGTGTTGAACTCAGAGAGAGACGGTTGAAAATGCCACTTCCGGCGGCCATATTGCTAAAATGGCGGGAAAGTCAGTCGCACACGCAACTCCGTTGAACCAAATCCTTAACGATTTATAGGAGAGACAGCGTAAAAAACCCGTTGCTCTGATGGTTAAAGTATTATTTTTTGTTAGTTTCATAACTACACTTTGAATGATGACTATCAGAACGTTTTGATTTACTTCATATACAATGCACATGATTATATTAAGTGGAAGTCTTTAGTTTTTAGTGAAACACATATTTTTATTTTGGTTTTTTTAACTAAGCCACTACAATGGTAGACACCTCCCTTTATTAACATTGACTTGGCCACACATATTTCCAGTAGTTTAAATTGAGGGATCGAAATTGTGTATAATTTGAACAATATCCGTACTCCTCGCAGTCACTGCTTCATAATAATTGTGCTGGGTTGAGTTTAGTACGATCACGTACCGAGACAAATGAGCCTGTTTAAATGATTTGCAATGCTTTTTGTCTTTTGCATATTACCACTGTATGTTATTTAATTTTAATAGGTTTAAGTTAGTTATATACGTAATCTATTTATTATATTCCAGAAAGATGATTTGGTATTTATGCGAAGTGAAACAATGTCTGAAACGACTTGATAATTTACCAAGGACGACTGTGTGTTTTTGTGAAAGAAAAATGATTTTTCCGGACATTTGCCATCAGTGCAACAAAAAAATCAGTAACACTACGTTTCGAGATCTGCAATCTGATCTCTTCTTCAGGTAAATAACTAACCTAATACATAATTACAAACTAGGTTAAAATAAAAAAATCATACCAAAGCATTGTGACACGCCTATATCAGGAATCAAAACCACCATGTTGTGTGTCAACTTCACTAACTCTAAAACATGCATTTATTACAAAATTTGTTTTTCATGTGGCACAATCACTCTGTCGTCCTGAAATATTAAAAAGGCGTTTTTTGGTAAAAGGTCTTATACTACACATCAAATACTAAATATTCAACAGTCTGTTGTAAAAAAAATCAGTTACCTATAAATATTGCTCAAAATGTTATAAATTTTCAAACATCTTTTTAAGATTATGTCATTGGTAATCAAAGAATACAGATAGCATTATCATATGTATGAACCAAATAATAAAAAAACGTATTAACATATGTCAGTATAAAAGCGAATTACGTTCATGAAATGGAATATGTTTCCTTTTATTCATCTTAGGATATATATTGAAATATTATGTATAACCTAATCTCGGAAAGACACCATGTTGTGTGTTTCCATATTGACCTTGGCTTCAGTACATAATTTAAAATACGTTGCCAACAATTATTTTTGAACTAGGTATAAGTTTTTTGAGTGTACGAGGTATTGTCAGTTTACAACCAACATGGATGATATTATACGGTATAGTGAAATATAAGTACAAATTAATCATAGTTAAATAATTTAATCTCTTCCGCTTCGCCCTTCAATAGATTTGACATTTTAGGCCCGACAGCAAATTTGAATTTACAATACTTAGATTAAAATTCCTGTGTTCATCAGACTAGTAATAAATTAATACACCATATATTTTTTTATTTATGAATATATTTAAAAATTGCTACATTACAATAACTACCATACTAGAGGTTTTTTAGTATCAGTTTGATCTATCAAGATCTATCAAAGGTGTCTTTAACAAACAGACACACACTTGACGACAGAAAGTGTAAGACGTGAAGGAAGTGTGCTCGTGACAATCCCTACAGGTAGCTGAGCCAACTTCTGTCACCTCCCGCTACCTGTACTACCGACTCAAACTGTTTTAGGTGCTAAGTAAGTAACTAAGTTGACTTAACAACATTAACACCTCCTCTGTAACTACTATCCGAACACTGGGTAAGCTTCTATGTTAGAGGATTGTGCGGTAATTCTACTATAGTGTTGAGTTACACACGATAATACTGCTTTGTTATTTGGTTTACACTCAATTTACAACAGTTAATAACTAATGTGTCCACATACATTGTTGGCTTTTCAAATTTAACACACATATTTAATTTGCATATTCATTTAGTATAAAAAAATTATAAAATAACAGTATTTAAATCTGTCACACAATTGATTATAGTTAGTGTTATATACAGCTTAATTATTGCGTAAACCCTTCAATGCAAATTATTATGCATTTATGATTTCGGAACTATTTCGAAATCACATAACTTCAGATATAAAAGTCCCTCATAATCCATTCCACATTCTAATTTGAAGATGTTTTTGAAGCTTCATTACTACGAGTATTTCATTGGTGTCAAAGTATGGACGACGCATCGATGTTATATAATACCTCATAGTTTTAATAGTATTTTTCAAACATGCATTAGTACTAAGTTAAGGTTTGTGAGGATCTTATGCAGGCAAGATGTATACGAGTTAACTATTACAATAAGATAGGACTGAATATCCTGTTAAATTAAATAGGAATAACTTGTTTGTGAGTTTTGCATTGTGACGCTCAGGAAATCCTATAAAAAACTAATTTTAAAAAGTAAAATTTAATAAGGTAAAATCATCTTACTAGATTTACTATAAAACGTTACAACTCATTTGTGACATATTCAGCTTAAAGGATTTTTAAGATGTTCAGATATTGTAGCTAATTAATGAATTCTATTGAAACCAAACTTTTCGTATATCATATCTGACAAAACTGTTCATTCAACAATATTAAAGTTTCTCTACCTTAAATATTTCACGGTATATTTGTAAACCATAAAATATATTAAAATTCGTGATAACAGTTTGAATGTAAGCACTCTTTTGAACAAAAATCCTTCTTTTGGACTGAAAATTTACTTTTCAAAAAATTTGACTCCTGGTATTCTATATTCTCCAACTGTATCAAAGCGCTAAAATTGATCAAAATCGGTCTTTATGTGTTACCACTGTTGATGTACGCTAACGCATACCTAAAGACATTCTCTAAGTACCATTTTAATATGCGTAGTGGCAATATGAATAACATATTTTCAATAACAACCAAAATTTAATATTTTTACATTTACAGTACCTATTCATACTTATGGAAAATATGGTTGGTGTACAGAACTACGTATTGGCTGAGTATATATATATATATATATATAAAACACGACTAAGACATTATTTTCAAACAACTTTTAAAACGACCTCACTTGTATCTTATTACCTTTATTTATTGATGTATTTAAAATTGATATTCAAATTAATGTTTACAATTTTTATATAGAAAATATTTATAAATGTAAATATGTCTGCATAATATCTCAAAAACAAACTGAATTAATAGGCTTGAAATTTTGATTAATATATATATATATATATATATATATATATATAATATATATATATAAGAAACTTACTTCATTTCTATATAAGAAACACTGATTTTCATAATGTCACATGTCACTTCGAGGGATTTGGCGGAGCGTTAGTAAACTTTTTTAATCCGATCTTATTGGGAATCATTATAAAAAAGAAAATAGCAGAATAAATACGTATTACGTAACCAAACTGAGTAAAATCTTTAAAAATTTAATGTGTCATATATATTGAAACTTATAACTTAGTAATCTGACACAATATTAACTTTTTTGTCTGCGAATGGGACGCAAACAATTCATCGGTATTATTGCTTGTCTGTATATATGACCGTAAGACATCTCGAGAATAAAATGAAATGGACACGACATTTTGCAAGCAAGGCCAAGCTTTTTATGTGACACGTGGTGTGGATTACTTCTGCCTTGTTTAATACATTTTTGATTGAGTCATTTATTCAATATATCAGTTTATAATTTATCATATTCACGTCTGATTTCAGTTGTGGCCGGTCAAGATCATTAAATTATGAAGGTGTTTTGTATTAATACTAAATACCTTTATAATTTCAGTTGTGGAAATAAATGTTAGATGCGCAGTCTTCGGGGAAACAAACATATTTGTATCTAAATTTAAAACAAAAGTTTTTTAAAAGTACTGTAGGCAACCAACAATAACAAGCTATAATTTCCTTAAGTTAAGATAAGGTGAAAATAAAATTTCTGCTTATTATTTATTATTTATCTCTTTACGAGTTGAGAGTATTTAATAGATTTAATTAGTATAAGGTAATTGGGATATTTGAATAAGTGAACACCTCATTAAAAACGTGTAAAATTCATATTCAAATAATTTGATAAATATTAATTTTACATTGACCATTTACTTATATTCATTAAATAGATCGCAAATTCTATAAGTAACTTTTAATTGGTCACCTAAAGGTTGACATTTTCCACTCTATTTAACCATCTAACCATCAATTTTCTTCTTTAAACGTTATAAATTATTTTAGTATATTATAAGAGCACATATAATTTACTATTACATTGATTTACAAAACAACAGTACTTGTTTAATTTTTAACTACTGAACCAGATATAACAGGTACTAGGCTGTACAATATTGTTAGCTACTCTCGAGTCCGAGCCTTTCAAGAGAACTGTAAGGGTTCTTGCCCTCCGGTCACGGACCCTAAAATAAACTTACAGCTCACTCAGAATAGAAACCCAGGAAAATAACTCTTGTATAAAAGTTGATTTTAAATAATGGAAATAACTTACTATTATAAAACTAACAATAATACAACTGAATACCTCCAAACTGATAAATCCTTTGTTTGCTATACTGATTCTATATGGTTTTGTTTTTATAAAATTTAGTATTTTAGTCTACCTTTCCTGGCCGAGGGCCAGACGTACAAGATCCCATCCGTTCCCTCCCTGCCATGACAGACTCCGGGGAATAAACAACTTGGCAGCCAGTATTTTGTCACAATCTCTCACACCATCCTGACTTTCAGATACGGTCGTTGTGCTGTCTGCTATGTTTGGGATTGTGCCAGATTTGGACCTCTGGTACTCCAACTACTGTGTGTGTTATGGTATGGAGTAAGATTCTTCATTCAATTCGTTTTATAAATTATAAGTATTTTCTTTTTATTATGAATAGGAATGTTAATTAGATAAGAATATGCTACTTACTATCACATATTCACAGTAAAATGATCGCATGTCAAAATCAACACAGAACGTCAACAACTTGGTAGGTAATCGGAGTATGTTTCATATCATAAGGAACAAATATTGGGGGGTATTCGACTAAAAATGTGAGAGAAATATTTTACATTGTGGTTTTTTCATATAGTTACTATTAGAAACATTTTTACATGGTTCTTAATCGTATCCACCCAATTAAGTGTTATATAACACGTTAGTCTTTTTAAAAATATTAATATTAGATTGAAATAACGCAACATTTTTTCTCCCTTTTTTGGTGTATTTCTCGGTTTAAGTAGATGCAGTTTGGATCAATCATTTTCGTACGGTTTCTTTCTTATAACAACTATAAGATAACTTCTATGAAGAAAAAACTACAGAATGAATCATTTCAGGACGGATTTCAAGAATTATATTTGTACGGTTTTGTGGCTAGGTCCAAATAAAAATGGCTAAATATAAAAATGTGAATTTAATACATGTATGAGTTATGGCTTCTGGGATTTAAAAATTGTTTATTGTTTTAAAGCAATGGCCTTAAAATGCAATTTACTCAAATTAAAGATTTTTAGTAAAAATTAGGAATTACAATTACAACTTGTGTTTATAAATAAAAAATTCCCTTCAATCATCATTCATGCACTTACTGTGTGAGATAATACTTATCTTCAGCAGTCTTTCTTAAATTTACTGTGAGAGATAATAGTTCTCTTCAGTCATTTTCCATACTCTTGCTGTATGAGATAATAGTTCTCTTCAACCGTTGTTCTTTAGGCCTCATTATAAGACGGTTCTAAGTTTTACTTTGAATGCCGAAACTTCTCGTGGAATGGGATTTTTTATTTTTTTTCTATCTTCAGAAACGCTATGTCAAAGAACCGGAAATAAAAATGATCTTGAAATCAGAAAACCCTAAACCGAACATCGATTGCACTACCTGAAGTTCAAAATTCTTGTGCAATGCTCGAATTGTGACATGAGTTGGGGTCTTAATCTAGGTTTCAAACCCTAGCTAGGTTTTGGGGGGAAGCGGTATAGCTGTCCCCCCAAAAAAATTTGCAGTGAGGAAAAAATAACAAAAATGGATCGTGTGGTCACGATAAATAAAATCAAGTACGTACTTAGTGATTTGTTTAAAACTTATCAATGACGAATGCTAAGGATAACAGTTTAAAGGATAACAGAATTTTAAACATTTGCCATCGTTATATGTTATAAATATTCTCTTCTTCAAGTGTCAAGAAAATTACGGAACAGAAAGAGATTAGATTCAAATCCTTTAAACATAATGTTCTACTTGGATAAAATATAATGGTGGCAAATATATAAAATGCTATTGTGCTTTTAACAATACAGCTTCAGATTTTTGCAAAGATTAGCGTGCAATGAATAAATAGTGTGTATTTTATTTGAAACTGTTGATAATAGGAATTGTGTAGGATGGGATGGGGAACGCGATGTCTGAAGGCCCAGCTGCACGCAACTTATTAAATTTGTGTTGTATTCTATTTTAAGTGTCATGCATTTTATATGTACAGTTCTTTGACATTTGATTTTTAGCCCCAAGAGTATTGTAAAATTTACAATGTTTTCTTTCTGAATAGCTAAAATATAATAATATGAATAAATCAAAACATCTAAAACTGTTGTATTGGATCTCCCATTGTATTGGATTTAAAAGGCATATTAATAAATGTTATAATTGGCATATTTTAGCAGTAAATGCTATATTTTGTGTAATCAAACTTATAACAAACATACTCCTTTAGCAACAGTTATTTCTAAAAATGTACGTACGAATTTAAATATCGTAAGATTTTAAACTCATAATAAGCCTTACGATATTTCACCGTGTAAGTGCTAACCATACGCGATGTCTGAAGGCCCAGCTCCACGCAACTTATTAAATTTGTGTTGTATGTAGAAAAGATATTTTATTCTACCCATAAACTGTCTTGGTAAGAGTTTAAACTCATAATAAGTCTTACGATATTTCACCGTGTAAGTGCTAACCATACCGTATCATACTATTTTACATTTGAAAATACCAAGACAGTTTATGGGTAGAATCAAATATCTTTTCTACTGTAATAAAGCTAAAGTTCACCTACAATTTTACTCATATAATATTGGTTTTCCAGATTAATCCTTCATTGAAATCTGTAAATTATAAACATATAAATAAACAGAAATTTGATACCACTAGTGAATTACAACACCACACTTTCTAATATTAATTTAATTTTAGAGGCCTTTCAGAATCAAGGATTCCATCGGCAGGCAACTTCACAAGTGAATAAATATTTAAATTTTTCTAAACAATAAGTACAAAAATAATATAAGGTAAAGGTTTTGGAAAATGGTTATCCAGTATAAAATATTTAAATGTAATTAAATTTTAATTTTCTTGTGAATTGTGTTGAGAGTATTATTGCATTTTTCAAAAGTTCCGTTTTCATTATTAATATGTTTTCTTGGATTTTGTTCATGTACAATTTTTAGCAAGAATTCAAGTGTGTTTGTAACTTCTTTATATAATCGTTAGTAAATTTTTATTTTTTATAACTAAATATTATAAAGCTTATTTTAGGGGATGGAAATAAAGAGTATATTTGTTCGTTGGCTGGACTTCTTCAAAATAATTTAATAGTCAAAACACCGATTACAATATATGGAATAGAATTGGAATTGGACATATATTTTGGTTTACAACTTAACAATCTGGTTTCTAAAAATAGCATGAATAATATTGTACTTTATACTTATACATAGCACAACAATGTATATATATGTAATTGAGATGTTATAATTAAAATTATGATTAAATTTACTAAAATAATATAGCATTATGTCATATTTTTTTGATGCATATAGATTTTTTTTAGTTGGGATACATTATTGGCTTTGCTATAAACATCCATTTATTTAGCATTTGTGTGAGAATATATCCTGATCAGAAATGACTAATACTTTTAATTTAGTACACTCATGAGGATCTATTAAACATACCACTTTTTCTATATTGGTACTAGAGAAAATTTTTTTATTGAAGAACATAGTGAATTCAATATGTTATTCAATTGAATTAGATTAATACCTATGATTCAATTGTCTGCTCGTTTTAAATAACTGTTCAAAAAGGTATAACCTATTTTGGTTTCTTCGGTCAACGATGATTACCTATGTAAATTAGTTGAAAATGAATTTTCTTCCAGTTTCCATACTAAACTTTATCATTCACTCGAGTGTATTTTAAACAAAACCTTAATTTAAAATAGTTTATATAATTTTCATTGTGTGCACCTGCCTTTTTTACAACTTTGGAGTTTTTTTAAATCTAAAAGTACATTCAAATTAAGAATAATAATAATACTTTATTTCCACCATTTACAAGACAAATACAAAACGATTTACATTCTTAGGAAATACACTGACCAAAAACCAGTAGCTGGTCAGCGTAACAAAAACAAAACAATTTACAAAATAAAATAAAAATTTTTATAACTATAATATATAATTACATAGCCTCGTGTCGCATTTTGGCATACATTGCTTAGTATGAAAACTTCTAATGTTTATAAATTTAGAAAACTAAGTAAAGCTTCTAAAGTTACACATATAAAGAAACAAGTCAGAAATTGCCAAATTTCTTAGTTAGGTTTTTTAGGGATCTAAGTAAGTCACACTAAACGTAGAAAAACTTAAAAAACATTCATACGTAGTTTTACAAAAGGTAATTAGTACTAAATCTAAATAAAATTCAAATATTTTGCCTTTTAAGTACAGTTTATAAAACTCGAACTAACCGATTATTACGTATTCAAAACATCTGGTATTTTAACAATATCACTATCGAACTCGGCCCATTTAATGTAAACTGTTGAGTAATGTAGATACACTGATTCTAAAGAAAAGATAAATTAGAACAAATACAAACACCTAACCAACAATAGATTTTAAACCGAAGATCAGACACTATTTTTTGTAATGGTACAAAAAGTAGAGACTCTTGGAGCGGAGACATTGTCTTTGATTCTTTTATTTATTTTAGAAGCCAACTCGTGATCTCAATACCCAACTCAACACAGAGAGAGACGAGTCTTTACCAACAAAGAGCAACCCAATAACCAGAGACGGGTGGGGAGCTAGAAATCCCGTAAAACGCTCCAGGCCACTTGCTCTTGCTGTTGCCCTTTTTTGCTGATTTTCCTTTGCTCGCAAATCATGATTTACACTAGAAACTTCAAAACTCAATCACGCATTTGCTCCCGTTAATTATTCTGATCGTATACAGTTTGTTTTTGGGTTGATAGTTACTTTATTCAAACTTGTTTACCTGCAAAAGATTTTCCTTTCAATAAGAAATACTTCTAATAATACACTACCGTCCAACCAGCTGCTTTTACTATACTGGACTTTCTCGCCTTCTGAGAACTGGGAGTGAACTTGCGGTGGACGTTGACTTTTTCAACGAAAATGAAATATCTTTCATAAATAACATTAAATCTCTTACGAAATAGTTTAGAATCAATAGGTTTTGATGGCTGTTATTGTTGTTATTATTAATTTATTGGTATTGTTTCGTCATTTTAATTTTGTTGAACCGCTTTTCATGTGTAGAATCCATCGCATATTTCTTCAATTAACACGGTTCTAAAATAATCATTAGGTTGTCACTAGCTATGAATCTGTTAATCATTTGTAGAGTTATTGTTATTACTATTTTTACAGTTATTGTTATTATAATAATATAATATGTATTATAATATTGTTATGTTTATCATGTCTATTGTACTATTATATTTATTGTTGTTATTTTGTAGTTAATATTATATTTATCATCTATATTGTGTTATATCACGGCATTAATATTTTTATCGTTAATTAATTAGTTTATAATCCGGTTTGTTCTTGGTACATATTAAGTGTATTAATATTTCTTGCTATATTGAGCTGCGTTTTTTTGTGCTGTGACTCTCTTGAACTTGATATTGTTTCCTATTATTATTTGGGTATAATTGGTATAATCTGTTTGTAATAATAAGAGTAAGAGCAAGATGTAGCCTACCAGCGGCCATCTTGATTTAAGCCTCAGAAGAACACAGTATTAAACCATAAACACTTGTACGCCCTTATGTTGTTTATTATTTGGAAGATATATTTCATGTGCATCCAAACTGTTTTTTTTTTTTGTATTTAAGTATTGGTTAGTTAATTTTTTTTCTTTTCTAATGAAGAACTCAAAAGGAATACAATTTAAAAATGTAACTAAAATGAGTGTTAATAATTATTATTTATACTTAAAATAAAACATCTTCCATAATTCTACGTCCACAGAGAATTGTTTAAAGATGAGATTTATCATTGCTCTTATGAAGTAAAACTAAAGGGCGTTTCATTACAGCCGGCTCTTATTATTAATTATTGGCAACAGTATCAGGTTTCTTAACATGGGGATCTTTTGTGAATGAAGAGATTAAACAAAAGTATTTTCGGCAAGTTGGCTAAAGTAAAGAGCATACGTTTACCGGATTACTTACAATATTAATATCTAATTAATATTGCAAAATAATTAAAATAACCGTAATATAATTTTGTATTGTAACCACCTGCAATTTAAAAATAAATTCCATTCCAATTTTAGATTTATTCTTTAAAATTAACTACTTGGACTCATCATAACGTTAAAGGGTTAGTATATTAAACTGCAGGTAAAGATAAAATATATTGAGAATTTCTTATGTACTAAAAAACTGAGGGGCCACATAATTTATTCAACGTAACTCGCTAATGCAATTGAACTAAGCAAGTATTGAGTATTCTCATATTTCAAAAGGATCCTGGAAATTGGAGGTTCAGGTTTCCTACGGATATATCAGGATTTTAATTTATTAAATTACCGACAATAAGCCACGCAATTAAATGCCTTAGTTAATTAGGAAATCAAATTGATTTACCTTTTTGTTCAGTTACTCTTAAAAGCAAACATGAATGAGGTTAATTATGTAAAATGTATCGTCTAAAGTCATTAAAAATTGTTGTTAATTTCAGATTTTATCAGGAAATAACTAATACTCTATTTTTAATATTCAATGCCATGTTTTCCTTAAAATGGTTACAATTTGGAATAGTCAGTTACTAAAATTGAAAATCCGTTTATACTGTAGCTTTAATCACAAGACAAAATATTGCACTGCTTGTACTATATTGCATACTGCTACAAAGTAATTAGTTATGTTCTGTTTTATGTCTAGAAAAAAATAGTAATAATGAAATTCCCTTCTTTATTAGACAATTTTCCTCTAAATTTTTTTCAGACGGCTTAAGATGTAACACAGATATATGTTATAAACGTTGATAACACAATCCTCATTAACACAAAATCCACAAAATTCAATATTTTTTTAATTATCTGATGTAAGTTAATTGACAAACATAGTAATCCAGATCCAAATAATTTTGTAGACAGACCTTTTAGGTGACAATATTGAAATACCTTAATATATATTCCAGAAATAATAACTTCATAACTATACTATACTAAGTTCTATTAATGTCGTACTTAATGCAGATTTTATTAAACACAACATAATTTCATATGGGTTTTATTTGCCTTTTATGGAGTTTTCCTAGGCTTTCCTTCCAAAAACACAATAATAAACCTAAAAGCTATAATCATATGCACAGTTTTAAAGATCTAGAAATATTACTTCAATATGTATTTAGCTATACGTCTTTTCTCAGCACATTACAAATAATAAATGTAAAATTTGGAGTTTTAAATTATATTTAATTGTGCGAATATAAAGAACTCACGTGAAACTGGTATAAACAACAACATAGGTACTCATTCAATAAGGTTTAGTCAATGCCCATGCTTTTGTATATGAACATGTTGAATTTGGGGCTATTCCTTTATGGAGTTTCTTGATCTGCCCCATGGCAGCTGTAACATGTTCTTTTAATATTTTTTAAGGCGTAGTTAGGATACGGCTACACGTTTTTAGGGATTTGTTCCTTGGAGATGTATTGCTCCACCTAATGCAAGTTAGTTGAATGACAACCACATGATGAAAGAATTTCGATTATTCTATGCAATAAATTTAACCTTGGTGAATTATCATTTAAGCTCTCCTGAAATGCTGAGATCTTTTATACCATGATTGGTGTTATTATTGAATAGTATTTAAAGCAAAATGAAATTTACTATGCTGCGATTAACACTGTGACAGTTCAGCACAATCTGCTAGAATTTTGTATCATTTTTATGAAATAAAAGTATCGCAGTATATTGCATTAAACATTAATGATACAATTGATTTATGAATAAATCAACAATAAAGTATGTAAACTTGCTGCCTTATCACGTGCAAAGACAACTGAATTAGTAATTTTAAAGATTGTGGGTTGGCAAGAAATCAAGATCTAATACTCGCTTTGTAGTAGTGGAGAGTGGGGAGAACACATAGCGAGTACGGGTACATGTCATTTTCACTCTCTCCCCTTTTGTTTCCTTTGTACCCTACTCCATTCACATTTTGCCATGTTCAAAGTGGATTTTTGGTGACGTCAGTTGACATTAACCATTCTCAAGTTTAAGTGGCCGATAAAAAGCGAGCTCAAGACCTCGGATTTTCTTTTATTGGATTCTAATTAGTTACTCTTGCTCCTGTGGTATTAATTAAATATTCCTTTAGTCGCTTAAACACAAAATAGCTTATTTGTTGGCTATATATGACTTGTGCTTATATAATTTTGTAAATCAACAAAACATTAACATCCAAAAATATCATTTTCATTACAAGATATGATTAAATCAAATATAACGACTAATACATACTTAAGGAATAGTCCTTTCGTAAGTTATAAGTATCAGATAATTAAGATGTAAATAGTCTTCATTTAAGATCTAATACAGAATGAAATTATTAAATGAATTTAATAAATTATGTAAAAATTTCATTGTTACATTGTGTGAACCACGCCATGAACCATTGTGTTTGATATCAGAAGTTTCTCTGAAAAAATCTGCTCAATGCTTCTTTAATTATTGTCAAATATTGTTCTTAATGTCGGTTGGAATATTTTTGATATATTTTAGGTATCAAAAATTAAAACAAAGAACTAACAAAGAAGTAATTGGAGAAATATGTGGTGATTGTATCTTTTTAAACCTTACCAAATTTTAACAGTTTATATTATCTGGAAGATACAACCAGGAGTCTTTCATATTAACATATTTCTTAATTGTAATATATAATATAATTTTTATTGTAACGGTAATATTTTACCTCTATTTTTTCCATTAAGTAGGGAACTTAAAAGTCTCGTACATTTAAAAAACAAATATTTGACATAATCTATAATAACATTTAAAAAAGAACTAAACGTATTAACTAACTTGTATTAACTATATCGACATGTAAAAAGAATTGAGAGAGTATTTACGTAATTGACAACAAACTAAGTTTCCAATGAAATACGATTAAAGGGGAAAAACACGGAGCAAAACAAGAGAGGACTTAATGTATGTCAGGGTGATAAAGTGTTGGCTAACGGATGAAAACTGATGGTTACCTGGAAAGTGGCGTTTGCCCTCGACTCCATGGTTTGGCCTGAAACAGAACGTGACGTCAGCAAACTAAATTTGACGTTAACCTCCATACACAAAATAATACATCAAAACAAACGCTACACGCATTGGAGTTTTATAGTATTATCTGGCTCACTGCAAAGTAAACTAGTCAAACTGTAATTAGATAAAAGTCAGGGAGCGAATTGTCGCTTTTACTTATAGACTTTTATTTTTAGTAACGATATGGAAAGTTTGGTCATTATACTTAACTACTCATTTCACATGTGAGTTATATTGTTCGAACGCTTTAACACTGATATAACGACGTACATTAGTTTTATATTATGTATATATAAGAACAGGAAACGTGGCAAACACATCCCACCATGTGTTATAACTTTGACCGTATTAGCGATAAAAGAGATCACTTATCCAATGTTATATATTGTAGTACGGCACAAGTAGGGTAGCAAATATTACAACGATAGCAAAATAACGTGGAACAGCCCTTGTGTAGGACCTCAGAACTAACTGAAACCCTGACCTCAGCAAACATCGTCCGTATGAATTATTCACCTCCTTTGTGTAAATAATACAATCAAAGCTTTTAATAAAATAAAGTAGTTGACACAAAATTAGGTTTACTTTATCATTGTATTCTATAGCTATGAAAAGAACTTAAGTCTATTGCAGTAATTTACATACGGTATACATTGAGATATGTTTCTGAGCATGATTTTTAACTTAATACCTCAGTTATTATAACTAAAACTGTTATTCAATTCAACACTCATAAGATTTCAAACATAGTTATGACAAAACACATGGGTTAATAAAATCGAATAAATTCATGATTTACTGATCAATAATGTATGCATATACTTATGATTATTAATGTATATTCAATTGCGCCTGATGTTACCATGGTTATTCTAGGAGATGATAAAAATCTTAACACGTAACTATATTAGTATTATGATATAAAAGTCATGTTTTTAAATCAGTGATGATTATAGATTTTTAATATTGGATATAAGTTGTATCATACCATATTATACATTTGATTTATGTTGAATCAATTTAAAATAAATAGATTTAACGTAAGTTTGTGGTAAAACCGAAATATGCTATTCAATAAAAATGTAATGTATGCCTCAAATCCTTCCTCTATTTAAAATAGTACACATTGTTTCACCCATCTTGTAGGGATCTCCCTAACAAGAACAATACTCTAAAAAGTTCACTACAATAAAGTTATTATTGAAAAAACTTGCTTTTTCATCCCCATATTATTGTGCAGAGTTACATTTTTTAATGTTCATGAAATTATACAATCCACTGAAACATTTTCTTATATCTCAGCATATTTACAGGGTAGTCATGTAATATGCTTGATCCCGTGTTTTGTGATAAACAACTCCAGTTTAAATATGATGTACAATATCAAAATTATATTTAGCGTATGTTTAACTGTAACTAATTACGTTCTTATTATTAAAAAGTTCAAAAAATTTTTCCTCACTAGAATCTGATTTTGGTTTATTATATTTTTAACCTGCCATTTTACGTGCATAATAAATCTTAAAATCTGAACACGTAAGTGGTACTGTCAAACTAAATTAGGGATAGATTATTGTTGTAATTTCTATTGTAAATAAAAAATTTGTGTTTAAAATTTTGGAATGATAAAAACAGTAGTAGCACCACAATATATCATACAAACGATGAATAATATATGTTCTATACAAATAATCAACCAGTGCAATAATGCTTGAATTTGTTATAGACGTTAATTTTAACTCAATCCAATGAAAGTTTTTCTAGTAACCTTTATTAAATTCGGTATTTCCTCTTGAAATGTACCAAAGGGGACACTCATTCAAAAGAGTACTCATCTTTTGTCTGACCACTTGACTTCATCGCTGGATTGATCGTTTGTTTGACCCTTTCTCAATTTCCAGCAACTGAACTGAACCGGCAGATTGGCCGTTTTGGATAACCAGCGAACATTCACTCCATTTCATGGAATGCTTTTGTTGCGTCACTTATAAAGATGTTTTGTCTGTTGAACGCAACATTCGCCCAGCTCTAAGTGAAAAATAAACCACGAGCATGCTAATCTAACGAGAGGCTTACGAGACAATCAACTTACCTCTAGTGGAAGGCCTTACAAAATGGGAAAATGAGGAGCTGACAAGATTTTATAAAACTCATTAAAGCTTCCTTGCCTCTTATATCCGGGGAAATTTGTATCTTATGTACTGCATTTACACGGATTCTCTGAGTGGAACATGTATCCTTTACTTCATAGACACGAAGCATGAACAATGAAATTTACTTTATTCCATGTGGGGTTTAATGTTTAGACAAAATTGTTCTTCCATATCTCTTAACTTTGTACTGGCCATTTTCTCATTTATCTACTAGTGTAATACAGTCTCGTACTAATCATATAACCATAGTTATAATTTATTTTCCAATGTTAGTTGATAAGAACCATTGTAAATAAAAACAAATTCAAGTCATATTGATACTTGGTCTTGGCACCACACCCGAAATTCAACCTGGTAGTCTCTTTCGCATCTATATACAAACGATAAGAGATAAGATATCTATATCTTAAAATTCATATACATTTTCTGTGCCATACACATAATATAGTATGTGCTGACATGCAATCTTCATTTATTGAAAGAAAACTCCAACATGATTGACGGTTGTAAAGTTCTACGAATGTAATTCTAAAAAACCTTTTTATAAATCCAAGACGATTGACTCTACACCTACACATGCAACATGAAAGTTGCGCAATACCTTTCTGGTAACAAAACGTTGAACTTTACATATTAATAGGTCAGTATAAATAAGCTTATAATAATAGAATTTCCAATTCGTTATAGGTAACAATCACAACTAGTCATAAGAGTAACTGAGACAGTTATTTTCACTTTGTTCAATGAGCACCAATTATATTCCATATAATTACGGAGGATATTGTATTGAGTTTTGAGATATATGAAAAGAAATTTGGTATTGCCATAACAATATAATAACTTATTTATACCATAGTATACTATTTTTGATGCAAGCAAATGGTAGGAATTTTTAATTCTAATTCATTTTGTTTTACTGTGCTTGCATCACGAATTCCGGTGTATTTATACCACTGGAATTTCGCCTTCAAAACTATGTTAATTTGTTGTATAACAATTATAAATCAATAATATTTTCGTTAAAGTTCTCAGCATGAGGTTAAATTCGCATAATTTAACCACACAATTAATTTTTACATAAAATTGAGCGTGTGGCGAGAAAGCAAACCCTTAAGGAAACGAATACTCACATAATACTCCTGAATACTTACACGATGTTACAGACATATGTCCGCTGTGTAAACAAAGTTGTTTGAAAGGCAAATGACAACTCTATGCTGGGCTGTTTATATGGAATCCCTTCTTTACAGTATATCTCTGTTCTCATCCCAAATTGTCTCTGATATATCTAACTGATCTTTTTCACACAATCTAGTATTGCCGTCTAACACACATATAGGAGTAAGCACTGTTTCTTTTTGTTTGTAGAAGAGAAATAGTCTTAATGGATGTTTTTAATATATTAGGTTGTAACATAATTGCGTTGGCGTATTAATTTAGTTGATAATTAAATCCAAATGACCAATTGATAAAGAATTAGTATTTTAAAATTATTGACACTTTTTAAACTTGCATGGTTTATTTTTCGGTTAACTAAGTTTAATCTGTGTCTATTCTCTATAATACAGAACAAATACAATTTGTATTACCCAGTTCAATTAAATTTAAACTACCATACAACCAGAAACTAACCTAAAATAGTGTAGGTTTGCTAGTTAAGAAGGACAACATAATTTGATGCAGCAAGATTATTGCATATATGTATTTTTTTTATGCTTTTATGTATTTAATTTTCTAACCTGTACTTTTTAGTTTACTTGCTAATCTTTTAGTATTTTATGTTTAAGGGTTAGGTATTAAGCATGTATTAGGCATTTATTATGTTCGGTACAAATAAATGAGCAATTTTAAAATCCATTAATTTGTTTGCTTATTGAACATGTCATATATACATAAACATTTTCCCGAAATATTAGTGAACCCGGCTCGAGGCTCGAACACAGATCTCTCACTTGTCGGGCGAGAATGCCGACCTTTACACCACAGAGTCCCTGCATTGTGTCTACCCATTACTTTGTATTTGGCCTATTCTGTCATACATGTGTTTAAATAAGCAAACTAACATGCGATTAGGAAACCAAATAACTCTCAAATGAATTTAAATATTTATTACATTTGTGTAATGGGCAGCACCAAAACTTAATTTAAAGAAATATTGATTACGAAAAGTACTGTCTCCACACGGCCTCGTATCTCTCACTTGCCAGGCGATTATGCTGACACACTGAACAGCCCTTACTTATAATATATAATCCTATTATAATATTCAAATGCGTTTAAAATAAATCTGGCTTACGAACCATGGAAATCTTCTATAAAAAAGCCATATTTTCATAAAAATGCAGTAATTTCAACTTTTCTATGAAAACAATTAAAACACCATTCCTTAATTAAATCTTATTTTCTAGCTAAAGTTTTACTAAGTTTTTATGAAAAACTTTCAGCTTTAATAATTGTTAAATCCGAAGCAATCGTTATAAAACTTGAAAAAACAAATTTAAACTATTACTTTAAATTATCGTGCTATAATGCAACAAAAATTTTTAATATGCAATTTATGTTTATTAATGTTTAAGAAATATATGAATAAAATTCGAATCAAACTCATTAAAACTTTAAATCATTATCAACTCTATATAAACTATTGATTGTAAGGATATGAAAATATAAAGTACTACGCCAATTATTTTGATCTTGCCCATTGTGATAGAAATGTCACATTTGAGAGATCGTTTGTAAAAACAGCGAAAAATACCAGCTGCTCATTTGCTATCAGAGAACTAAGCATTGTGCCCTGGAGAAAAGGTAATATTTGTCTAGATGACACGTTGGGCACATTGCGGCCGGTTAACTTTGGTCATCATCCGAGGACATCATCACTGTTACGTATCTCCGGAGAATAAAAGTACAGACATTGACACTTGACCCAGCCTTTTATTTGCTACACTTCCGAGTTTACGACTCTTTCTCTTGGTTAGTGAACTCAATTATATTAAACATCTATTTGTATTAATTACAGATGGAACACATTTACTGGAACGGTACATTCAGTCGGTATTGAGATTAGTATCATAGCTTAACTCATCCTTAAAAAATAAAGTAAATTAGAATTATCTATTTTAAATTAATGTTTATATACAGTTCAGTAAGATTGTATTATGAAATATATGTTTAAAATTTAAATTACATTCCTGTTTAAAAATACGTAACTAATTACTAACATATAATTTTACAGAGTATTTAAAGGTGCATGGTGGATTTATAAACAAACATACAGAAGTGTAGGACTGCACATCATCTCAAAAGCTTTGTAAGATGGGATCCAGAAAAGCTCCTTCTACTTAAAAATTAACATTTTCATTCAATATCTCTTGCCATTCAGTGCGTAAATATTAGAGGTTTACTATAACATTTGGAAATGTTATATTACAATGCTAGATGAAAGTATTTCATGAATGTTGTACTAAATAAGCATTTCAATTAGTAACTAATACAGTTCTGAATTAAATAACACAAATGCAAAGAACATACGCACGCATATTTCAGCATTAACTAAGGAGCAGAGTCAAACATTAATAACTGCTTTCAAGTCTTGGCATTTCGCCGTTGAAATAATAGTCCAGGACCTGGAGCAAATGTGCACTGTACAAGCACAGAACCTGAATTTTATTGAAATATTTAGAAGGATATTTCCTAAGAAATAAACAAATCAATCCTCTGCCACACTAATTCTGTTGGAGGTCGTAATAATAGGGCATAAATAAGTAAAAAATATGAAAAGATACTTTTCCTAGATAGATACACTTAAAATCTGTTCAGGCACATAAGTAGCAGCTATATCACCGTCTGACGTATAGATGCTGAAAGTCACACTATATACACACACACACACATATATATATATATATATATCTGTGTGTGTGTGTGTGTGCGTCGATTTTAAGAAAAACCTGGTTGTGTGATTATGCTCTTTCTAACTTTCAAATGTTTCTAACTTTCTAACATCAAATGTTTCCATTTTTATAAACTTAACAAGTGTATATTATTACATTTATACACGGTTATCTAGAAATGTGTTGCTTCTTTTTATGTTTATTGTCAAATACTTTTTTATTGTATAACATAAATACTGATCAGAACTGTATCGTGTAACATATAAAATAATTAACATGTAAAATAACGAAGCACTGAAACAGATGTAAATTGTTGAGTATCCTCTAACGACTGTCAAGCTGCCCTGCTATTGGTCAGCTCTGTTGTCCTAGATTATTATAAAATATATCATCACTTATTAAATATTTATCCTTTAATTTGAATATTTCCTAACAGTTTTACCATTGTAAACCTAAATTCACTCTCATAATATCTTGTATACAAGGCCCTCAATGTTCAATATTTTTATTAAAATACTAACGTACATTAATATCGAACCATATGCTCTTCGTTATTCTAATTGATTAAACATGTTTCATAATATATAATTTTATTGTTTTAAACACTGTGAATATGAACATGTTTTAATCAATTTCACCCTAAGCCCAAACTCTTCTCCTGGTGTGTTGGTTATTCATATTCACATTATTTAAACAATAAAATTAAGTATAGTTAAACACGTGTCTTCCATTTATGAAAACAGATTTTTCTAAACTACGCAACAAAATAGGTATTGTAACAAAAGGTTTGCAGATTGATCAGTTCAGCTGATATAATTTGAACAGGAAAACAACAACCGACTCGAAATAACAGACTAACCTCTGGGAAAGAAGCTGTAACTTTTTTATAAAAATTATATTTTGCATTAAAACTATGCAAGATCTATTCACATCACTGCCTAGGCTGTAGAGAGCCTGATAATAAATTAAACAATTGAACTAACCATAACTCAGCGATCATATTTACTGATTGAACTCAGGAGACATTCAAAGTATATAAAGTAAATTAGGGAGTCGATTATTTAGGTTGGGCCAAAATGTTTCAATCAATTATCATCTGAAATTAAAACAGGTAGTAACATGTGGTTGTTTAGTAATCTAAAAAATGGTTTTATTAAAACAAGTGTTGATATTTTTATTGTAGAATAAAATTCCAGAAAATTTCATTATTGTAAGCAATCAAAATATTGTGATTCTATATTCATCGTGAAATTCTCACTAATTAGATATTTAATAAAGGACATATAAATATATGAAATTAAAGTGCAAACAAGCATGTTAAAATTTAAGCATAGTAAACAAGTAATCATCTAAAACAGTAGTCTGATAGTGGGCGCGTACTTGAATTATTGCGCTTATATATTTATACTTACGTAGTGCTAAAGGTACGAACTTAATCCACGAACACTCACAGTGAGACTGTGGCCTCGATAGCTGTATGATTCAATGTGTAGAACACGTCATCATCATTAGTGGCTTGGATTGATTTAAAAATTAATAGTTCTTTGTTTCCTTGTTATCTATCTTTGTTATGCTTCGTGGAATAATGGTTATATTGTCCTATATTCTTAACACGAATGAGCGTGGTGATAAGCAACGGTATTGTAACTGAGTCATTTAATGCTTCATTTGATAACGGACCACGGATATGAAAAGTAATTGCAATCACATACCGTATTGATAAAACTGTAAGTTGAAATACAGGCATTGGATTTTCTAAAAGGATAATTAAGTAAGAAGTAGCCTATGTCATTGAAGATCCTTAATCTCCATAGTGCAGAAGATTATCATTTGCGCATTTGCGGTTAATTTGAATTGAGGAATTTGCAACTAGATGCAGATTTACAGATTTGCACACTAATACAAATCGTTATCTCGTTGTATTAAGGTACAGAGACAGAACCAATTATTGGTAAAACAACGGCTGTTAAATTGCCTGTCAGGGAATCTGCCATAGGGAAATCTTGAAACAATGCTCAAAAAACATAGCCTAGCGACATCGATATAACAACATTGTGTATAAACTACTGACAAAGAAACAGCAGTTATTCTTAGCACAACATAATATTATCACCAACGGCTACTAGAATCTCTTATCTAACTGTTATACTACAAAAGATACCAGTTCAAATAAATATTAAAAACAAAACTACAGCTAAATACAGATCAATTAAAGGAAATGTGTTGTTTTAAAACATGAATCGTACTAAATACTGTAAACTCACAATGGACTTCATTTCCGAATATAAATTATGTGGTAAACAGTTTTATTCAAATAGGACTATTATTTAAAATGTTTTAATCCCTCATTTTTAGATTGTCCTATACGCTCCCATCGGACTCGGAACCAACTGTAGAAACTTTGAATTTTCGTAACAAAAGAAATTGTGTTAAATCTCAAAATATTACAATTGTAATTTTGGCAGTGCAATTACTGGTAGATCTAGTAAAAGAGATGTCTTACTTTAAAAATATGAATATTACGGATACAAATGCCTTTAAGTTCAATATGACTAGGCTACTAGTACAGCCGCCTCTAAAGCAAATGCTTAAACCCTTCGAAGTGTGTAAAAGTTTCTTTTTGTAATCCTTGTGAACACATTAGACTAAGCACGTAAAACATTAAGTTTACGTATGCGTTTGTTTGCCGACTATATTAAATTACACCTCATAATTATAAGAACATCACATATTTATGATAAAGTGTATTTACTTGAGTATTCCACATATTTATACTTCAGGAATTATCGTATAAACTCAATAAGGACCGATCGAGGGGAATGACCAAGACGCTCTGGACGGGGGACCCGCGGCCTCGGCGCGCTGCCAATGCATGAATGAGGTCAGCGCAAGGCTGGGGGCTGGGCGAGTACAGCGGGGCTAGGCGCCGGGGGCTGGGGCGCCGCAACGTCTGCCGGTATCGACCGACCTCACCCCCGCCACCCCCTGCCGTCATTCTTACACCAGTAATGGTTGATTGTCCTGTGATACCATTGTGGTATTATATACGGTTGAGTTTATTTTGCGGAACAACTGCCTCCATTAGTGCTCCCGGACACGGTACGAAATTAAGGTGGATTCTTGCAGATTTAAGTTGATCTTGGCCTTTTAGTTCACCTAATAATGACGGTTTTTTAAATACTTCAATCAAAAATTTGTACCCCTATATTAGATTAAGATTCAAGAGCAACTTAATTTACGTATATAAGTCCTTTATTGATAAAACAGCATATGAAAAATAAAGCCCTTCGTTATATTTTAAACATGTTTAAAATATGTTCACTAAATAAATATATATTTATATTCAGTCACATGCAATAAGAAGCATGTAGTCTATAACTATAATTATTTTATTTCATAAAAATGTACTGCGATAACGGAAACATGTTTATTCTTACACTAGTCAGTGTAATTCTTGTCTAAATTCTAAATTCATCAATTTAAAATACACGGAACGAGTTTTCTAGAAAGTTGTTCTTAAGACAAGGAACAAACACTTATCTATACTTGTAGCTTTCTATCCAATATATATGTCATACGTAAATTATTTCTTGCATTGTATTAAACCCAGGCCCCTCGTCCTCCTCGTATAAACCTAATCAATAATTAATCAAAACAAATGGTTTCTCTTACACAGTACTTAGAAACTGATTTATAAATTACAGTCACTGCCTGTTGTATGCAAAGAAAGAGATGTAAACATACTGAGGCATTCCATGTTTAAAACTTTGTAATAACTAGATGTAACCACAGAAATGATCCACGAACAAAATATTCACTTAAAATTCACTAAAAATGAGGAACAGTGAAGGTAAGAAATACGTGCCTGCAAGTTCAATTTTTTGTCGTATTAGATAACCACATATTTCCTGTAAAATACTAATCACTGATGAATATTTAAGTATGAGAACATTTCCTACGCCAAATGAAAAGCACCCAAAACCTTGAGTTTAAAGAATTACCATATTCTAAAAGGTAAATTTTGTCACAATTCGTTTTATCAGCTGAGATGAGGATAATCTATAGGTAACTAATAAAACTCAACAATCTTTATTTCTAAAATCATTTTTTCACACAAAAATTACATAAAAAAAGTAGATAAAAGTGCAATGGATAGGCACTTCTGAGTTTTAGCTGAATTGAGATTGCCATTACTAATTAATTAAAGGCAGATGGGCTTGGCAATTCCTCTTTCAGAGTAACATATACATAATTAGAATAATAAATGCAATACATTACATTACCACAACAAATAAAAATAATTAAATTACTACATAAAATCACAAACATATATATACACACACATACATACATATACATTCATACACATACACACATACAGATATATATATATATATATATACACATACACACATACACATACATACAAATACTCACATATAAACATAAATTTACAAACACATACATTACTCAAACATATATACACACATACAAAAACACTACAAAGATACTTAGACATAATAGATAAAGGTGTAACCATTACACACTCATAAAATAAAAAAAGTCTTTAACAAAATATATAATTTATGAGTCACTCTACATCAACAATTGTAAAAAGCCAGCATTTCAAACTTCGTATGAACGTACCCAATGTTTTCGAAAAGGACACAGCGAAAGGTAATTTGTTATACAGCTTCGGAGCTATGAATGTATAAAAACCTTTGTAAACTTCTAATTTAGGAAAAGGAGTAGTTACTCGGTTTAAAATTTGTAACCTAATCGAGTGAACATTTACATTTCCCAGTGTGTGGCCGCCTCTTGAGAAAAATATCCTGAGTACCCTATAAATGTACAAATATTTAAGCGGAAGTATTCCAAGCTGAATATAAATAGGAAAAGAAGAATCACGCCGATTAGCTCTGACAATAACCCTAATGATCTTGTTTTGATTTATAATAATAGGTCGAATAATAGAATAATAAGCTCCTCCCCGACATGAAATACCATATTGATATTTAGAGTTAATTATAGAATAGTAAATAGTTTTCAAGTTAGATATTGGACATAAATACTGAAGAAAATAAAAACTTCCTCAACGAAGTGCTTAAATAGTTTTTCACATTCAAAATGTGTTCCCTCCAACTACACCTTTCATCCAGAATAACTCCCAGATACTTTATTCGTTCCACTCTCTTAATTTTAACACAATTCTTACATGGTTTTCTCCCGAGAATTAAGCATTGCTTGCATTTAAAAAAGATATCTTGTTGTATGGCTTTTCTATTTCTTAGAGAAAAATTCATAAACTTCGTTTTTACGCTCAAGACCATCCTATTTCTAGCAAACCACATTTTCAATTTGTCAAGGTCTTTTTGCATTATGCTGTACAATATTTGATTATTTATGGTGGGATAGCAAAAGGCAGTGTCATCTGCAAAACAAGTTAAGGAACCCGATACATTTCCATTACACAAGCTATTAATATGGACTAAAAATAGTATTGGGCCCAAAACAGACCCTTGTGGCACTCCAAATTTAATCGGGAGAGTTGAACTGACGGAGTTCAGAAATTTTACACATTGGGATCGGTTTGTTAGATAGCTCTTAAACCATTCATAAGGGATACCTCCAGCTACCCAAAGATAGTCTAGTAGAATTTTGTGATCCACGGCATCAAATGCCTTAGTTATATCAATAAATATTCCACTGACAAATTTACAACTGTTAATTCCTTCATAAACGTCTGAACAGAACTTTAAGAGAGAATCTTCAGTAGATTTTTTGCCCATAAAACCATTATAAAAAACTGATTAGAATCTAAAAACTGAACCAACCTGACTTTCATAATATTTTCCATTATTTTAGAGACAACAGATAAAGGAGAAATCGGTCGATAGTTTCTGAGATCTTTATTGGAAACTTTTTCGTGAAGTGGGACAACTAGTGCAGTTTTTAAAAAGATAAGACAGATACCAGTTTCGAAACTAAGGTTAATTAGAAATGCCAACACAGGAGACAAGATATGACCCCTTTTTTTCATTACATGCGCTGAAATACCATCAATACCAGGAGATTAGCTAGACTTTAAACTGTTGATAACAGCTAGAACTTCTTCAGAACTAGTATGATAGCAAAAAATGAATTATCCGAATACTTAGCAGGAAAACATTGGGTGTGCATATGATAATCAAAGCCATCAAAACTGTCAGAGTCATTCATTAGGTTTTCAACTGCATTAAGAAACATATTGAACTTATTGGCGACAACTTGACACTCTGAGATAAGTTCTTCAGGCCTGGATAGAGAATAAACACCAGGAATGCGATGTTTCTTCTTTTCAAACCAAGCATGTTATTAATTGTTTCCTATTGCTTCCTGATATCAAATTTATTTTCTTCAAAAATATTCTGCTAATAATGTATTTTTGTTCAACAATATCTTTTTTTCAACTTTTTCGTATAATTTTGAAATAAACGTTGAAATTTTAGGCCATCAGTTTTTTTTTTTTTATTTTTTATGCAGTAAGATATTAAACCGCTGACGTTTGCAAAGATCAATAGTCATCCAAGGCTTTAACAACTTATATTTAAAGGTGATTTTGACTTTATACATTGAATAGTCCGCAGCCCGTCTCAATACATCAGCAAACAATGAAAACGATACATTGGTATTTCTGTTCATAAATAACTGACAAGTTGTACGTGCTAAGAAAACTTGTCATTTTGAAAAAATCGATTTTATTTATAAATTCAGGAAACAAAGTATCCTTCTTTTTTGACAAATTTGGAAATAAAATATTACAAACTACTGCATCATGGTCTTGCCTAAAAGAAGTTAAAACATCAGATTCAAAGCTACATTTATCTTTCTAAAAAATATATCAGCTAAACAGCTATTTCCTCTAGTGGGTGAGTCAATCAGTTGATCAAGGCCATTACTTGACATAATCGCTAAATACTCGTCGACGAGCAGTGACCGCTTAAGCAAGCATAAGTTCATATCCCCGGTAACAATTGAATTCTGATCTTTGGGTTCAGACAATAAGATATTTAATTCATCCAAGAAAGATGCAATAGAATGCGAATGCAGCCTATAAACCGCCAAGATCGCAACAGAAAGCCCAACAGACTCAATGTAAACAGTGACCTTGAGCGCGTCAGCTGATTGCATAGTAACGCCTGATCGTCTGGTCTCATATTGCTCACTCACATAAACAATCACTCCACCTGATCTGTAGCTGTCATTACAGTTTGAATACTTGTTATACCAACTAATTAAATACAAACTTATTTCACATTCGTGTATCCAAACTTCCATTAGTACAATTACATCTGGCAAAGAAGTCAAAGTATCAAGATAAATTAAAAAAGAATCATAGTTTTCTCTTAGATTAGATATATTCTGATGAAATATAAAAAATTCCAGTTTTGTCTCAAACAATTGATTGTTAGTGTTTACGACCTTTTTCTAAAATAAAAGCTTACTCACAGTTTTTCAATTTGCTCCATTTAACTAACAATAATAAAGGGATCACTCTGAGCCTTCCTCAAAATGTTTTGCCATTTCTTACCCATAAATATGCATAATTCTTTTCCTGTTTCACCGATCGTGCAGCAGCCAGTAGTTTCCTCTTGGTAGGACTGAGACTCTCGTGAACGTAGACGGGATTAGCAGTGGTTGAAGTGTAACCAACGTCATGTGAGTTTAGGTTCCTCTTGACTCTCCGGTTTTTTCAAGGAATTTTTGCTTGTCTTCTCCTCTGACGAACTTAGCTATAATTGCAGCAGAACGGTCAGCATCATTTCTTTTCTTTTAACGGTGGCAGACATCGATAGCTTCTCTGGAAATGTTTATATCGAGAGCAACGCCAACCTTCTTCATAACTTCGTACACGTCTTCGTTTTTGCTTTCAGGAATCCCCTGAATCTCAAGTGTGCTGCTGCGCACATATTGCTCATTTTCCTCAGCCCTGAGCTCCAAATCAGTAACCTTCCTTTGAATCTGGATATTTTTTCATCCTTAAATCTTCAATAAGCTGAAGGTACTCCTTAGCACTTTGACTATTGATTACGTTGTTTTGTTCATTAATTTGTTCAGTAACAAACTCAAACGATTTGTTAATTTCAAACTAAATTCGCTTACGGTCATCGGAAGCTTCATTGAGCTTTTTTAGAAAATCAGAAAAAGCTGTTCTGATATCAGACTCCGGGCCACAAGGATCACAAGACTGTGACTCACAAGACGTACTCCTCCTTCTACTCACATCACAAGATGGACAGCACCAAATTTGCTTCTCATTAGTTATGTAGTCAACATCTTCCTTGGATAAACTAACACATGACGTATGGCATAGACTCTTGCAGTCGGAGCAACAAATTATATGCCTAGGTTGACCGGTAGCTTTTTTGCAAACAGAGCAATCAGACATGATTTTATAAATACACATGGTCACTATATTAAATAATAGGTTGTTGCAGATTATCATCACGGGTAACAATAATGCACATAGTAAGGGGCTAAAGCATTTAAACACGTAGAATATACGCTATGATTCACTGCACAAAGGAGAGCGGGCGCGCCAGGCAAACCGGTCTGCACTGCTCAGCGTCTGACTCATAAACTTTCCATGAAATTCCAAAAGCTCTTAGGGCTCTTGCTCATTTATGAGAAAACATTCAGTATTTGCGATCCGGGTATTTTAAAGAAAGGAGCAGCTCATATTCGGTTTCAGGGTAGAATAGATCTCAAGTCCTGTTTCATGCAAGGGTATGTGGCTTGCGAAGCAACTGCTGGTAATAAATAAATCTAGTAAGTATTGTTTTAAAATTATGGCTAAGCCTAGGGTACAGCCACCATTTTATTACCAAATAAAACTCATTTGTAGTAGTATCGGTATGGCTGGAGTTCAGTTTGAGTAATCACCGTTGCCATTTGTTACTTCGTTTCACAATAAAGCCCTGTTCTTTACCAGTACAAAATATGCAATTTAGAGGATGTTCGTCGCAAAACACATAGCGCAGGTTGATCGTCTCCAAAACTTTTCATGAAAAGGCAACCGAGTGGTGAATTCAGCATATCTGTGAGAGAGAAATCAGGGAGAATCTCCTCTACATGACATTTGACTTCAATGATCGAATGTTTTCAGACTCAGCATCTGCAGAACTGCAATATCTGAAAGTTGCAAATGAAACTCCCAGAATATAACAAATTTAAAAAATTCAGATGATCAGAGAAAGCATCACTGCTCCTTGCACACATATGATGCCCAAAAACTAAAACAAACATAAGTGCCCTCGTATGAACATCTTTGCGGATCAATTATTTATGGATTACTTCATCAGGGATTCTAATACATTCTAATACAAGCCAGTGATTCTTTGGATAATTCAATTCATTATCATTGAGCTCCATATATTAGGAATTATTGGTACCTTTTGTTACAAGGTTCAACATAATCTTTTACTTATGTTTTAACTGCACAATATCATTTATGGCTATAAATCTTTTTTAAAGCGAACAGATGGTTTAGAAACAGCTTAATGTACGAGGAAGTGTCAGTATAAGTTTAAAAAAGAAAGAATTTTATGAGGTCCATGATTATTTTTAAACCTGTTTTGTAGCCAATAAGTTTGAATTAAATATTCAACTTAGCGTGGTTTGTTACATACAAACATGTATATTAAGGTATATAGTCATAAACATACTGAACATTTTTACTGTACATGTTTAGTAAATAGAACCTGATAGACGATATCGATGACACGAGGACAGAACACTATCCCGCTGCAGACAATAATGAAATGAAAAAATGCTATGATGTTTACCTAGTATTGATAGACAATACTGATGATGAGAGAAATTAGGATTAACAATAGCCTGCTGCATATCAAAACAATGGAAGTACAGTATTTTGATGTTCACGTTGTGTCTCCATAAAATATTGAGTAGAAGTCAACTGAAAAATAATCATTAAACTACTGTTTACATCAATGCAATGGGAATACCTTATGTTTACGTTGTATTCAAAAAAATCTTGTCAATTGAGAGCCTTCTGCAGATATCAATGGAATGGGCTAATTTGATTTTTATGTTGTTTCTGCAGAAGATATTGATGAGCAATTGAGAAAGTACACAGTAGCCTTCTGCAGACATCGATGCAAAGGTTACTTTGATGTTTACATTGTATCGGCAGAAGATATTGATGTCAAGAACAATTGAAAGAGTAAACCCTTCTGCAGATGTGGGGAAAGGCTATTTATTACTTACATTTTTTCTAACACTAATAACTAATAAGGTGAATACTACGCTCTTAGGCAAAAGTTAATATGTTTTCATAGCGATATGTACAAGTAAATTTTAATTGACGTAATTCTTCTCTTTCATTTTCAAATTCCATTTTTATCCTTGAGAGGGAATGTTTTTTATTCGTTATTATTATGAAAATTACTCGGTTATCGGTGTTTAAAACATTCTGGTTTACTATTATGTACAACTTTATTACATAATAATTTAAATTCATAATTGCTTAATTGCGGAAATAAACATAGCTGTGTGTTAAATATACCACCTAATATTTACTTCAATAGATATTGCTAGGAAACGCTTATGTATTTAGGACTCTATTAATTTGATTACCACTTTCCATTTCACTTATGTAAGAATATTTTTATTAACAGTAGTATCCTGATAATTCATTACCATGTCAATTAATTGCAAAAGATTTAAAAAAATTACAAACTTTCAAGTCATAATAAATGAAATATAGAAACTCTTTGCTATCCATAAGATTGAACAAGATTTTGAAATGCCTCATATATGTAGATTTGTGAATGTTAAATAAACTTCCTACTGAAATAGGAAGCTTATAACATATAAAGAAATATATAATAGCTCTAAATAAATTCTATTCTCAAAAGCCTTGTCTTAAAATAAAATGCAATTTTCAAATTCAGTGTTTAAAATAATTTTTGTTTTAGTTTCTGTTTAATTCTGTCAATTTTTTATAAATTGTTAATGTTTAATATAGACAGTCATAAGCATTTAATTGTTACTAACTTTATTTGTAAGGGTTTTTGCTTGTAGGTATCTTTAAAAATTAATCATTGAGAGTATTTTTATTTAATTTGGTGCAAATAATATTTACAAATAATATGTATGAATTAATGACTCATTACTTTTACTTTTACTCAAAGCACTTTTGTGTGGTAAGTCTCTAAAAAAGTGCGATTTTATTTTAAGGAATTGTACCGTAAATTAGTTAATTAAATTTCATACAATGTAAATTTCGCAACCTAATCAGCCAGTATAATATAATATTATTTTACATCCAATGTTCCGGAACTAAATTATTGGGCGGAGAGTAACTACCTAATTGGCACGCGTATGAATTTCTTCTTCTAACCCTTTGTAGCAGCCCAACTACGTAACCGATCAGACCTCGCGCGCTTTGTCCGTAAGTAAAATTCATCTTTTCGTATTATTAAATTAGCCCTTTGATGCCAAACGTATAAAATGAATGTAACGTAAAGTAAAGATGTGAATAGTAAAGTAACTTACCCTCGAAGATCTTTTATTTGCTTGATGGAGATAGGTAAAGGTGGTGGCGTCGTCCTTATGGCGACGAGCACGTTGTTATAAATAGTAATTTGTATCATTAAATGGCTAATACCGTCGCGAATTTGTTTTAGGCGAGTTTACGTAGCTGATGTATCTCACGTGTTGTTTGAATGGATGGCTACCACTTCCCAACTTCTACTCCTCTTCTAGAAATAACCGTTCTTAGACTACAGCTTCAATGTCTCGTGCCAAGACGCCGACACCCGGGTTGTGAGTCTACCTATTGCGAAGGGAAGTGAAATATTATTGTTTTGTAAAGTAAAACGTCGTACGCATAATTCAATAGAACATTGGATATTTTAGGCCCACCTAGAAGATATACTTTTTAGTTATTATATTCTAATTGGCAGCAACGTGGCATTACATAACTTTTCCTTTACCATCTAAAAGTGGTGCTTTTAAGTTTTCGTAATTAAACTGAACTTATAAGTAAACTTTGTATTTCTAGTATTTATTACTACGACCTCAGAAGTCACCACCCCCATGTGTTATCGTCATATGGTACAGAATAAAAGCACAGTTAATTCACAGGAATTATAGTTACAGTTTAAAATTATTAATGTAAAATACAGTGGGAGATAGCATTAAATATGAATAAAGGAGATAATCATTGTTTGAAAAATTGGAGATAATATTCTTAAATATTTTCTTGATTTCTATATATTCCAAACATCATATACCAAATCAAACATTTAAAATTCCCCAAATTATAGACTGTTTTGCAGATTGTACGTGTTGCCAGTCAAGTTTGATAAAAGGAAAAGTCCATATGTTAAACATATTTGAATTTATTTTTAACCCCTGCGTCAGGAGACCTTCCACATTAGCTATGATCCTGAGCTTGGTTAATTCAGTGGGTTAATATCCCCTGGGGTTATAATTAAGGTATTAATTAACGGAAGTTGTCTAATATTCGTGATTGCTTACACCTCATATCAAAGCTTACTATCCAACCGTAAAAATGTAAGCCTTCTGGAATAAGTTTTCTACTTGAGAGGACCAGGAATTTTCCTCCAACTATTTTAAAAAGGAAAACTGTAGTGCTTTTAAAAACATTTTAACATGTATTTTATTATTATTGCATGTATTAAAATTATCACTCCAACAATGATTTCTTTAGAAAATAATAATATTACCTGGCTTCAAGAACAATGAAAGATAGAGGATTAAAGGAAATACATTATATTTGGATACTTATTGAAGTGTTCACTACTATCATTAGCCAAAAATAAAATATCGGAAAGAAGTTATGATTTTATCTTATTATGAATAATTTATTTTAGTGTTTACGTATTGCAGTATGCTTGATTACTTAAACCTTATTAAATATTACATTATTGTTTTACATTCTTCTCCCATTGTATTTTTTTACTTTTACCTTTAATTAATTTAGTTTATTGTAATTGGTTGGGACTGGCACTTTATTTTTACTGGTAAGTAGTTTTAAGCGGAAAGTGAATTTTAATATTTTTTATCAGTATTACCTCTTTTTAATTATCTTTCACGTTTTTAAAATATGCTATCTTGTTAAAAACCAGTAGACAATGCTTTCGCTATGAATCAATATAACATCAGGAGCAACAAAAGATAAAAGATTCCCACAAAGTAACTTTCAGGTACTGATTAACATTGCCACTAGTTTGTGCAACTTAAAAATACTATATCGGATAGTATTACATGTTATTTTTAACTTAGCTACTTACATATTATTAAAAGAATTCTATTGGATTTTTCATTCGTCATAAAAATCCCCCGGTTGTATTTTTGTATTTTAGATTTGTTTAGCTTATCTTATTCCGCTGACTGACACTGTATTTGTCATGGTGAGTATTTTTAAAAAGGAAACATAATTTTAATGCTAACAAGTTTTGAATTATTGTGCAGGTTTAAAAAAGTATAGTAAATTGTTAAAAAAACCACATAAGGTATATAATTAACTATATGCTTTTAGTAGAAAAAGACTTAACCTCAAGAACCATAAGGAATAGAGGATTACCAAAATACCGTCAGATGTGGGTAATAATTTAAGTTGCTTGTAGTGTTTATAGCCAAAAATACTACATCGAAAATGTATATTCAACATTAAATTTAAAGTATTGCGATATTTATGGTTATTTGTACATAAAAATAAATGAGTGTTAATCTTCAAAATAAAGTCCTCGCGTTGTATTTTGGTACCGTTAATAAATTTAGCTTATTATGTTTGGTTCCCTAATACTGGTGATAAACTGAAGTATAGCCGTGAACCAGACGATGAAAAATGCCAACTAAAAATGACAAACCTGACAAGAATCATAAAAGCCTCAGATTTTATTTGAGACATAAAATCGTTTGTCCCGTTTTCTATATACTGATTTGGCCAAATAATATTTATGTATTTTTGCAGGATCGAACACTGTGGTTGTTCAATCAGAATTGAGCTTGTAGCATCCATGCCGTGGACCATTCATCCATTTATCGCCCCAGCAGTACTTTTGCAGGATCGAACACTGTGGTTGTTCAATCAGAATTGAGCTTGTAGCATCCATGCCGTGGACCATTCATCCATTTATCGCCCCAGCAGTACTTTTGCAGGATCAAACACTGTGGTTGTTCAATCAGAATTTGAGCTTGTAGCATCCATGCCGTGGAGCATTCATCCATTTATCGCCCCAGCAGTACTTTTGCAGGATCAAACACTGTGGTTGTTCAATCAGAATTGAGCTTGTAGCATCCATGCCGTGGACCATTCATCCATTTGTACAAGAACACATTCACCGCTCATTCGCCACGAGTCTTTCAATGTTTTGCTTCAAACTAGTATCTTTTATTACACATTTGCTCCCGAATCCACCGGCACTTATCTCGCATCAGGGGGTCTTTATTCTACCATAATTACTAAACAAGTAAAAGTTTTACTAAGTATAAGACTTTAACTTACTTTTATTAAATACATATAAGAAACGTGTCTAAACTCTCAAATTTGCACACAGATTTGTTTTATGTTAATATTTAGTAATTTTATGTCTTCCACAAAAATATAGGTTATGTTTTTTTTTAAATATAGTCTATATGCTTACAATAGGAAATATAATAATACACAAAGTAATGTAATAGAATGATAAATCAGCTAAGAAAAAATAAACCATTTTTTTATTCGTTTATAAGAAAGGTATTGCCAATATTCCTTAGACAGTCCCAATTGGTTAAAATGAGATAGACGAAATAAATAACATCCTTCACAATCCAACGGCTCACAATCACTATGCGAGATTTGGCAGACTAATACTGAGAGTGGACAGTAAATTTTATAGCCTCACAGTGGTCCTAGAGTGTACATAGAACTATGGCCAAGAGACAATTCATTACGTGGCTATTTATGCTCAAAGGTCTTTTGTCTGGCTGAGCCGATGTTGAAATGCAGTTTGAATTGAGCTAACACCCTAGGGAGCCCAACCAGTTATCATTTTGTGCAATGTATTATCATTAACAAAAGCATGATAACCAAAAATAGTTTTTCATAGTTAAAAGAATGTTACACCATCAAAGCCACATGATGCTTACGTGTTGAAATTTTAATTTAACATTGTGCCGGGTACTTATACCCATATATTTTTGTTATGAATGCTTCTACTAATGAACTAAACTAATGAATGTTGAACTAAAAAAGATTAAGTATATACTACCAATAAACTCTAAAACTGTCAACATGACATAATTCATACTAATGAGTAGAAAATCGGGCAGGCCCTTTGGCTTGATTAGTAAAAAAAGTTCTCTTCTGCATGTGTGCACCTCACATCGTTTCAAAAATGGTTTGACAAGCAGTATGAACATTAAAAAACGAATTCTATTGAAAGGTAAGGTGCAGCCGGAATTTGAAATGTTTCATCCACTTTTTAGACGATAATTATATTGAAAGAACCGAAAGTACTTTAGACACTTTTTAACTGAAGTAGACTTATCAGACCTAAATGTGTATATATATAAGTCGTTGAAACAAGAAAAACACAAATACGGCAAATAAAATTCGTTCTATCCAGAAGCATTCTAATTCGTGCATAACGGAAAATAATAAGTAGCAGTTACCATACATGGTTTAATTCAGTTTTTGAAGTCTTGAAGTAACTTTGAAGTTTTGAAGTTACGGGAAGAATGAGAGTAATCGTAGTAAGTTATAGTCAATCAAACTTAATTTGGTTTTAACTGGTTATGTGCCACAGTTATCTTAGCAGATATAACTTAAATTTTAAGCTGCAAATGCAATCTCCTTGATCAAAGTCCATAATAATAATTTTATTGTAGAAGTGTTAATTTCTGTAAATTTCGGTTATTCAATTGGCACATATCGATCAATCCATTTATTTTTGAAGTTATTATTGGGGAAATCCCGGCATTAGTAAGGTATCTGGCACGAAAGTACGCACTGTTCTTGGTTGGCCTTGAAATTAAGTATAATTAAACATTTTTCCAGCAACCCAAATACTTTTTCTTTCAATGTAATCTCTAAAGACAAGAAATTCTTTTGCACTTGCAAAAAGAAACTACGTATTCTGTACATTTTACTTTGCAAATAAGGATGTGCTCCAAATTGTCATATGGATCTCATTCCCCCTTACATATTTTTGTTTATAAATTTTACTACTTAAGTAGTTTTCTTAACACATGCCATATTGTCATATGTGGGAACACATTTAGTTCACGAGAACACGCAGCACTGTGCCGAGTATATTTTTACGAAGCAACTACAATTTTGTAGGGCCGTTAACGAAGCATTGACTCACTTGCTCTACGACATCAGCAGGCACACTGGGACAAACTGAATATTTTAACCCTCACTAAACAATCTGTTATAAAACACTTTTCATACTCAAACATAACTTTTAAACTAGGAGGACCTTTTCAATCCTGGGTACTAAATATGATATTGCGCAGTTTTTATTCATTATGGTCTGCAAAAGAGGACGCTCGATTGAAGGCCAGCCAATAATAATACTTGCTGTCACTAATACTTTTATTGGTGTGATCGACGCCAATTAATCCAAAATTTATGTATTTCCTTTTCTTAAAAACTGGGTTTGTAAGTTATATTTAAAAAATACATATGAACTTTCAAAGCTATGATTTCTTCGTGAAATTCTATATTTTATTTATATAATTAAATAGCAGCTTCTTTCAGATTTATAAGACATGTTTATTGCGAGTATTTAGAAACTCTGTGTGTGTATGTGTAGAACGATATTTATAACTATTATTATTCTTTCAAGAGGATACCAGTTTAAATGGGGTTCCTTTGTAAAATATGTGCACTCACAATAATCATCTGCTAAGCATTAAGTATCTTATGACCACACTCAGTTACATACTTAAGTAAACCTTGATAAAAATACTCTAAAGAAACAGCCATACGTAATAGTTGTGATAAAGTAAAAGATATAAAAATATGCTGAACGAATCCTGCAAGGATTTATCAAATAAATTTTTCGTTTAACTGAAAGGCAGACGAATGCAGTGGGGGGGGGGATCATGCAAATGTATTGACAAACACGGAGCAGGGTGTCTCAATGTAAGACTAGCCTTTCAACTTCAAACAGCTGGGACGTGTTTGTCTCGAACAGACGATAAACAGTCACAAACCGTCAAACAAAGTACTCTTGGTTGTTTGTTGTTTACCGCCAAGGAAATAGGTTGCTTTGTATAGTTTCCCGGGTATATTGTCTAATGTTGTCTGTTAAGTTTTATTACCTAACGACGTTGTCTAGTGTAATTTCTACTACGGACACTGACTCGTTACTTCCGACATCTTTCGAATAATTATCATTCGAGAAATATCAACATTTAAGCAAAAATAAGTTCAGAACACATGAAGTAATAGCTCCTGACACTTATGTCCGAAGTGGTTATTTATTGTCAGGAAGCTTCTCAGAACGGTGGAGGGCTAGATATGAAAAATGTGTTGTTTCCACGGAACTTAATAAATAACACTGGGTTCATCCAACATATTTGTGTTAAATTGTGCACCTGGCACCAATAAATTTTCTAAATAAAAACTTGACCAAGTAATAAGTTATTCAATAAATACATATACACAAATAATATAATGCAGATAAGGTTTAATATAAATACAGAATATAATATACTTCTAAAATTTATGCTACGTACAAAATAATTTACTTATTTCTCTGAATGATTAAACAATAATGACAAATATTTAATCAATGATAGAAATGCAATTTTACCAAATCAAATACGAATCGTTTTTAGTTTAAATAAGCCATATTTAAGCTCGTTATTCAGTTTTTATTTCATAATAGTAAATGTTTTTTAAGAGGCAGGTTGTAATTGTAGCTCACAAAATTTGATATATTTCATTCTCAATTATCACGATAAAACCTACCAAAAACTTATAGTAAACATTATAGTAATTTAAATAATTATCCTTCTAAAAGCCTAAAAAAGAGACATAATGACTTTTAATTTTCGAAAAAAGTTTAAAAATATCGTTTTAGTCATCATAGGTTCATTATTCCTGTTTTATTGTATTTGAACTCAAAACAATGCTCAAATCTCATTAAGGAGAGGTGTTTTGTGTCCAATTTTTTTAATTCCCATAACCCAGGAGACTCGTTTTCTCCCATTATGCGGTTGGTCAGATAAATTCACAAGTGTTGTATTATGATTGAAGTTTTTCTCTGGATGATAACTGTATGAATTCAACACAAAAATGCCTTGTTTCATTAGTTGAGTAGCGTTATTGGTATATTAAGGCCTACTGTTGTATCAGCTAACCTAATATTATTTAGGGACCTGTCACCGACAAGGCTCCTAATCCAATTACGAGCTGCTGCAGTGTACATATACACACATGACACACGTCCTTTTAATGTGGCTAGTAATGCAGGAACAATCAAAGCTCTATGTACAGCTAAAATAACCTCTACATACGAAATTTACGGTGGATTTAAAACAAATAACATTCCTAATAACTTTTTCCTCTTACTTCACTGGTTTTTTAACACTGACCTACGTAGAGTAAAAAGTACCTCTGCCTCGTTTAAAAATATTTATACACTGCCATTGTAAAACTAAAACAATTTTTTAGAGTCTATTAACGATGAGTTAAACTATCATTGTAAAATGTACTGTTAAAATAAAGTGTTAGCTAATAAACCATGATAGATAAGTATATTAGCCTCTATAATTTAATGGATATGATTTTTTATTCTTTTGGTGTATTTGCTGTTCATAGATGGTAATTTTCTCACTCTATGACCCAGATAAAAATCGACTGCCAGAAAGAAATATATGCATGAAAAAAGTAAATCTACAGCACCTTAACGTAGAAAAGCTCAAATTAATATGTTTCATAAATCACTGTCAAAATTAAATTGCATTGACATTAAATTACACGTATTTTACTGGTTTCTTATTTGTACAACATCGAATACGTTAATTAGGTTTAATTGTTAAATTATTGAAAACAGTGGTGAATCATAATCTTCTTATGTGGGATTTACTTTCTTACTTAGAATAGCAGAGTTTCTTTATAAATATGTTTACGGACTTTCTATACTGCATTCTGCACATAAAATTGACTGCAGAACGGGAAATAAAAAGAGAGATTGTATTTGACCGTTAGCGATTAAATTCGTTAAAGAATGTTATCAGTATTTAAACTTACATTACTTGCAAATTATTTAATTTGTAAAGACCAAACTTAGCTTTTCCTGTAGTTAAATAACTACGTATTATAGAAACATCGCACTGATTATATTTATCGTTAACTTTACGATAGTGTCTTCTTCTGATAAAAATGACTTCTTTCAATACAATCCATCCATATACATAGTTCAACAACCACGGCGTTTCTTAAGATGCGCGCCTTAATTAATTTGAGCCACCTTTCTTGAATAAAACATCACACCCATTCACCGTGAAGCATCTGAACTTACATTAATTACTGCGTCAACCTTTCGTGTATTGTTAAGGTTCTGGCACTGTATCTCTCACTTTGTTGTGTTCTTCAAACATTGTGACACCAACAAGTTCACTTAAAGTTGTAATTAACTTCATTATATCCAAACCAACCGCATAATTTATTATTTTCAATTACTCAAATTGATAGGAAGTGTCTACTAAAATATACATAGAAAACAGTGTAAGTAAACAGGTACCTTCCGTCTTGAGCCCATAAACGTCAATAATGAGTTTTTTTCTGTAAGTTTATTTAATGAGCGAAAGATTTATTTCATAATATCCATAACATTAATTGCTCTAGTTGAGTAGGTTGCGATCTCATCATTGTAATTTGCACAAATTGCGCTTATTTTCTATTTCCCAGTTTACAATTGTTACAATTGGCATAATATACACACTGTAGCACGACTTTTAGAAAATTCCTTCATCATGAAGTTTACACACACTTCGCATATGATACAAACTCTGACATACCATAAACTCATAGCAATAATTTATTGATTGAATAACCTAGTTAAAACCGATAGTACCACTAAAATCAAAGCTTTTCAATATCTCAATGATTAAGAAAGATAGAATAATCTAAGGTGATTTATGTTGGATTGATGTTTATTTCACACGTTGTCTCCTTGTATTTGACTGGACTAAGAGTTCCAAACACCAAGACGCTTATATAACAATATCAATACCCAAAACATGTTGAAATATAAGTTCTTGGCTGTAAGGTTTTTGCACGTGTGAGCTCACTGCGATTCCAGTAAAAATTACCATAAATCGATATCAAACCCAAGATTGCAGCAAGCGCGTGATTTGTGGTAGTTTGGCGACAAGGCCTTGAAACATTGCGGGGAACGTGAAAACTCCATCAGCGCTGTGGTACTGGTTCACTCACTGGTTCTTAAACTATTTTCTTTTTACATGAACAGCTTTAACACCGATTAAACTAGCTTTGTTGTACAAGAGGCAAATGGCAGTGGAAATTTTTATGTTTTGAAGTAAGTTATCTGAATTAATGTTGATGCCATGTATTTTAATTTTATTTTGGCTTAGTAATAATAAGCTGTAATGTACCAAAAACTATGAATATTCCAGCTAATACATAGTATATACTTATTAAATATTAATATATACTCAAAAGAGTGCAAAACAACAATACAAATAAAAAAAAATGTCTAGGATGAAGGCTTCGATTTTGAGCTAAATCCAACTGCAGATGAAATTTTTAAAGCGTACTAAATATTTTAAGATCGAACTATGTCACACAAAATAATTAAATGGTTTATATACAAAAATGTTCACCAATGAAAACTCAGCATTTTCGACGTTTTTTCTAGCACGAATATAATTAAACAACAACCAAACCTCTTATAAATTGAAAATTAATGAAGCTATTTACAGCTCAGTATACTTTGATATCAAATCTCAATAGATACTAATTCAATCAAATAATTTTATTTGAACTTCCAAGGATTCAAGTTTTATGAGCATCAGTGGATAGTCTATAGCTTGTAACACTTTAATCCTTTGTATAATTAAAAAAAGTTCCCGTGAAGCACTTTACTAATATTATTTAACGATAGATGTAAAAAATATACCTTTGAAACTATCGATTTTGAATATTGTTAATATCTCGCTTAGAATCAGTCTTCTACTTCAATGCATTATTTATTTATGTAACTTTCATGAACTTCCTTGAACTCTATCAGTGTTTTGGGGTCGTTTACGATGGAGAGTTACAATTTGTACGTGCCAGTTAAAATTTGTAACCATTGGTGCTCTTACCATACAAGTTTCTGTTAGTCCTAACATTGACTCAAAAGTATTACTAACGATTATTTTGAACGCCATGGAATCTTTTTATGTCAAAAACATCATAATTGTTATAAAATATGTAATTATTATAAAATTAAATATATATAAATATAAATTAATTATTATAAAATTGCCATAATGGAATTTGTAAAATTGTAAAGTAAACCATTGCCAATTGGACATTTCTAAAGTATTTTTGTTATTTTCTTTCCTTTTCCTTTAACCAAGGCCCATCCTTTCCGCAAATATTACAAATGTGTGAAATATACTGTATTTGTTTTAGCGTAATTTCTTTCATTCAATGTTCCCTATTCTCTGCTTAAGTTTCTCTTTCTTTGTTAAAAATATCTTTAATACAAAATTAATCTCGACAACACCCCTTATTTCGTTCAATATACTGTCATAATCTAATTTTATTAAGATATCTATTTATATATTTCATTATATACTTCATTAAACTACATAACTTGTTTTCTATGTTTTATTCCATATATATGAAATAATTAAGTTGTTGAAGGTTTGTTGAAAACAGGAGAGTATTTCTCCGCAAGAAGTAAAAAGAATAACTATAAAGGAAAATGTGTTATTTGGTTAGCAAAATTCAGATCTGGTTAAAAAAATATCCTTGAGCTTTGTTTTATGTTACCTAGCATGGTAACATTCCCTTTTTCATATTAATTTCTCCTAGTATGTTTTTGAGAATTGTCTTTTTTAAGAATGACCATTAAGCATGTAAAACCAATTTGTAACATGTTTATATTTTTTTAATATTAAATTATAGTTCTTCTTAATAACCGATATTAATGTCCAAAAAATTAAAATGGGTTTGAATCAGGAATATTTGCTATTGACATATCCAACAATCGAATGGGATGAGTCAGAATTTCTATCTTATAAAATATATCCTAAGTTATATGTACTCTTAGTAACTAAGTCTGATGCAGTTGCACGCTGTCATTGAATTGGTTGTGTATTGACTAACAATTAAAAGTTCCATTCCTGTTCTACAATATATAATAAGAGGCTGTCAGTGCTTGAGGCTTAACATGGTTCTCATGGTGCTAAAATCAAGATTGCCGCTAACATAACCGGCTTCGTTGGTCTTCTTGAAGAACGTACTTTCACGAGTTGAATAGTTCTGATGTTTTAACATAATATTAAAAATAAAGGATACAAACTATGAGTGGGTGACTCTCAAGTTCAAACATAAGACATCCAATCTAACGCAATGTCTAATGATCACGCGCATATTCAACCATCGATCCTTGTGCGTAGTTTTTGATGGCATGGTTCATCTGTATAATAATCTATTGTAGCGAGTTTAGTGCTTCAATTCAAGATTATTATCTTCTTACGTCTATGCTCACGTAACCGTTACGCTTAAAACTTCGGTTTGACAACCTTTGATGAAGATACATTTTCACAGTGTGTCCGAAATTGTTTTTAGATATTAATTGCTTTAACAATGTTTCGACACGGTTCGAACCGTAAAACTTGGACGATGTTTTTTCTTGTGAGTATCGGTCTGTTATTTATATCAACGTATCAGACCCTAAACGTAACTATTGCATTTTGAGACATAACTGTTGCAAGGAAAAGTTTATTTGTTTGCTTTAAAAGTAATTTTGCTATAAAATATAATTAGGGTAACTAATTATCAATACAAACCCAAATTTCTCAGTATATGTGGTGGTTTTTCCCATAATCTTAAGTCTTAATTAATATATAAAGTGATTCATAATTTGCTTGATAGCAGGAGTTCCTCAATATTGCATCTCAGCTGTCTGTTTTAAGGTTATGTTGGAGTTAGTATACGTTGTTATAAGTGATTTTATACGAGAATTAAACAATGGAATACTTTAACTGAAAACATTTAATAAAAGTAATAATTAACGTTGGAAAGCGTTTTCTTTAAGAGTCTTATAGTCCACCCTCAAAGAGTACCGGGGTCTTTGTTTGTTAAATATATTTTTGGTGTCAAGTACTGGAGGAGATCTTGACCTTCGTGCTTGTAATTTCAGTAACATATCCGTACTTCCAAGAACAGCAATACTTTGTGTACGTTTTCTACTTGAATATAGGACATCAATATCTAAATTTCAAAATTATTAAATTATAAGTAAGCCGCCCCGGGGCGAATAAGAACTGATGTTTTATTCAAGAAAGGAGCTCAAAATTAATTAGCCGCTCGTCCCGAGAGCGAACTTGGCGTACTGCTGAATGAGTTATGGATTATTATGAAAACAGTTCGTTGACTTCTTATGAGCACATGTATTTCTGTTTCTTAATTAATATTGTAATAGAAGTGTTTGCAGTTGGAAAAAGGTTTTATGCTATGAGTTGCTTGTTTTGCACAAAGTCAGACAGTATTACGTCTAAAGTGAAAACATGTCACTCTCATTGAACAAAACTATTCAAAATTTGTGTAGTGTATTGCAATAATCTTTCACTCATCGAATGTATGACTTCTTCGCATAATTTCAGTGATCACTCACCACATCGTTGATCGATGTGACGAATTTATTTTCAGACAGTCACTTTTGTTTACTAAGCTAATCACTTTCTTATATACATAAATTGTTACAAAATTGTGAGATCCCATTACATCTAAACCGATGATAAACTCGCCAATGATGTCATTACAAAAACAACAATTTTAATTACGTTACAGTTAAGAGTGAGTTAACGTCTGACTTTCAGTTTACTGGCATTAACTCCCTGGAAGCCGTTTGTCGCAAGTTTGACTATGTGTGTGATTTAGAAAGATCAGATCACACAATCGAAGAGGTCGCTCCAGTATTGCTTATCAGTGGAAAATATTTTCCATTCACTTTTCCTTGCATAATTAATCTTTTACCGTAACTTATAAATAGGTTTGCTTTCACGATAGACTTAGGGGCATTTCGTATGGCTTTAGCTGACATACGCCTCATCATTTAAGCTCGTTTTAGTTTTCTGTCAGCATCCTTTTAGGCTTCACATGCTCCTTCATGCCGCACTGTTTTTCCCGTGGACAGTCATAGTGCAATGTGGCTCTTCTTGTCGAGGTCCCAGCACTCGAGCGCTTGTTACCTCCTCTTTGGGCTCGATGACTTCATGTGGCCGACCCAGCCACATCTCCTACACTTCCCGGTTTCTGTCACTTACATAGAGACTCCTAGCACAGAAACTGTTACATGTGATGCCTTTTCCGCCGCACCCAATGTTAAAGCGTGTTCTCAAACAATCCTCACGAATTTTAATTTCTCTATTTCCACTGATTCAAATATTTCATCAAATTCCTAATTTATGAAATTTAATAAAAGCATCTGTGTCTCAAGTTTCTTTTGAGAAACATTTGTTTTGTACATTTTCTAGATATTTCAATTATTGAAATGTTTCCTCTAATCATCTAACTTGTTATTTAATTGCCTGTTCTGTTCACTCAAATTAGTGCTCAGCTCTTTTAAGATTCTAGCTAAGGAGTCATTCTCTCCTTTTATTGAGTTCAAATTACAGGCATACAAAACAAATTGCTTAAAATATTGTGTTTTTTGCAAAATAATTGTAATAATAATAAATTTTAATTATTCTACAAAATCCCCTCCTGACACAAATTCCTTTGAGTTACGCGGCCATTTTGTTATTTAAAAACGTAATACAAATTCACAACAAGAATGATTCTTAATCTAGCCAATTTATCAACAACATCGCATATAAAACTTTCATACAACACAACTGAAGAATATAACGATTTATCAAGCAAAGCAATACAACAAAAGATCCAAAAAATCGCTCCAAACCTCTATTTATGTTCATCCAGAACGCTAACAATCGCGGACCGACTGTTATAAAACACAATACATTCACAGCTGATCAATTTGTATCAATGTTGTGCGAATATCAAATTTTAAAAGCTGTTTAATCTAGATTGCTTGAGTATGTTTTATATGGTCAGTATAAAAGGTACACATTATGTAAAGAGTGGTAAGACTTAATAACAGTATACTTTATGGATAAATTGGCAGTGGATACGATTTCGTGGAAGTTAATTATATATGCATGGTGGATTACAAAAGTTGGAGATAACATTTGAAATTATTGTGCACCTCCAATGCTCCTTTTCGGGTTCAGGATGTACCAAGATATACATAAAACTTTTATCCTTAGAAGTGTCGTTATAATTACAGTTTGGAGATTACTTAGCTACAGTCTATCAATCTTGTTACAAATAGTAGTTAATATATATGATATCTAGCAGGCATTGATGTACGAGGAAGCTGATTTAGTCGATATCGTTCAACGTAGCAATTTGTCAAATATTTCAAATGTTGACATGATGGTCTCGCATCGACAAAGACTGTATAGCGACCATCATTCTTGAAACCTCGCTCATCTTGTGGGATTAATTAAAATACCTACGATTATTAGCAAAGAAAACTCTAGGGAGAGGAGTGGAGGGGTGTATATCGTTGCACATCTGTATTTGTCATTGTTTGATGACAGTTTTATGAAGAAAAGTGTTCTTCTAAATGAAAACTATAATAACTGTACCTATTCCAGTGAGGCACTTAACTTTGTTTGATCTTAGAATAACTCCTGTTCAAGTTGGCATGTTAAGGATATTCAAAAGTATTGTGTTGGGAATATATATATATATGTACATATATATATATATATATATATATATATATATATATATATATATATATATATATATATTCTTAGGAAATAATGTTTTGTGAAAATAAAGTTTGGTACTAAACTAAATTACACTAAATATTTTCACTAAATACACTAAAAAAAATAACCAAATCATCAGAATAAACCGAAAACATACAAACTCTTTGCAAACAATAAACAACCAAGCAGACATTGTTTGTTGCGTTTAGTGAATGTTTGCCAACTGTGTTTGTAATCGAGACAAACAAGTTGCAATTGGCTGGTATAGACACTGATTGGTTAAACCGTATTCAGAGTTAGTTTTCTTCTTGTTTTTTTTTTCTGTTTTCGTAAAAAATTGTTCGGATGGGCGTTTAGAGCTTCCGTTTACAATAATAAAAACATGGCCGATGAAGTGTTTGAGAATGCGCTTAAGAAGTTTCGAAGTTTAACAAGCTATACCTAAAATATTAGATTACCCAGTTTTTAAACTAGTCGCACTATTTTGCTTATTAATTTAAATTTCACAAATGTTTAATTCGTTAGTTGTATAAAATGTAAATTACACATTATCACTCACACTATGTTTTTTCATTTTTATATTTCAATTTAGTTCGTTGTCATAATTTTAAATAAAATCCAGATTAGTCTCTAGTAATATACATATAATAGACTAATATAATATACCACAGGATCCCATATGTATATATTGAACTTACTTGAATAACTTTGACTATAGCACGTTTGAAAAAGTCTGTTAAAACGTTTTTGTTCGCTTGGTTGAAGCCGTGGCTAACAATGGCAAACTTACGCCTTTTTTCAAAACAGCACTTTTAAACCGTGAGGTTCCAAAATGAATATTTTTGCTGAAATCCAAATTCCAGTTTCTTTATCATTTCGTTACAATAATTTGTACTTTTTATCTATAAATTATGACAATTACTGGAAAAATACAAATATAAAAGTAACAACTAAGTTTCACTTGTATTGTCAAAGTGAAACTAATTTAATATAGGCAAAATCCACACAGAACTAGGGAACTAAGTTTTTCACTCTTTCACGAAAACTTTATCTTTTCTGTGCCAATACCAAGTATTAAATATGACTCAATATATTATAAAACAACGAAAAAATAAAGTTACGAACACTTGGACGACACACATAATGGCTACGGAATCATGACTCAATATATTATAAAACAACGAAAAAATAAAGTTACGAACACTTGGACGACACACATAATGGCTACGGAATCATTACACATATTTCTTTACTCAACTAGATATGAAAAATTACTAAATACTACGTTGAAAAGTGAAAAACAATGGACGACACACATTAATACCACATTTAGTTTCCATGTTAACTCGACTTGAAAATTACTTATGTATTTTAGAACAAGGAACACTAAATATTGACAAATATACAGATTATAAAATCACATTTAGTTTTCATTTCGACTTTACCTGTAATTGGTGTTACCACAGCGTGTGTGAGATCACCCATGGGGAAATGTGATTACGTAATGTGAAATGATCGCGTGCCGGTTGACTCTCATATTAAACTTTATTATTAGGCACCCTCTTACCTGACGTATGCATGAAGTGAAATCAATGCAATGCTAGTGTTCACAAAAGTTGTCACAAACTCTTTGGCTGATAGTACTCATCATTTCAAAAAAGAAATGTCCTATAAACTTAGGTCAAGAAATGTCTCATTTAACCGCTAGCCGCCATTTGTTTATTTTTTATTAAACAATTATCATCTCTAAAACTAGTTAAACTAAAGAAATCAAATATTTCAATAGATAATATCAAGAGAAAATAAAATAATAATTGTGTTATTTTCATTAATATTAACAAAATAGCGTATGTTGAAAAGTTTAAAGTCAAATAACAAAAACATCAGTACAGTTATAACACTTTTACCAATTATCAACTATTTAAAAAATTGTATTACAATTCCAACGGTACTTGTTTCAAACGAAATCGGTCAATGCATAAGCGAGCAAAACCATTTTAAAGATACGTTTGCACAAGCCGGGAGCAACAAATAACTGAAATGGTTTCTGTAGCTCAACTAACTTTAGAGATAATAATTATTTGATAAAAAAACAATATGGCGGCTAGCGGCTAAACGAGACATTTCTCGACCTACGTTTATGTGTCATTTTTAGTTTGAAATTATGAATACTATCAGGTTGTGACGTGTGTGTGTGTGTGTGTGTGTGTGTGTGTGTGTGTGTGTGTGTGTGTGTGTGTGTGTGTGTGTGTGTGTGTGTGTGTGTGTGTGTGTGTGTGTGTGTGTGTGTGTGTGTGTGTGTGTGTGTGTGTGTGTGTGTGTGTGTGTGTGTGTGTGTGTGTAACTAATTAAATCACTTATTATCTTAGTGTCTTTAATGGTGTTCTTACATATAAAGGTTAAATTTAAATATAATTAAAAATTTGCTTGTAAATGATAACTTTAATATTTTAGCAATATTGCAGAGTATGGATTCGAGGATTCGATTACATCCAAATCATTGTTATCACTGTGATGGCGTATTTTGTTTGGTGAAGAAGACTTCAAATTTAAGTTTTGCTTCATATCTCCTAATAGATCATTTCATTTTACTATCAAATTTTTCATTCTTTTGTTATATGCTCATCAAACAATTCTTTTAATTTCAAAGGTATATTTGGATCATTCTGGTTATTGTTCATTATGTTTATTATTATTTTTTCCTACTATTGGCAATATCACTGGCAGAAATGTATAGTGTCACATTTAAATGCAATGAAGACATAAACATGTACACTGCATTTTAAAAACTGTTGATTGTGAATGAGCAGTAACTTTGATAATTTTTGACCGGATAAACTCCATTATGTTCTACACCGTTATGACACGCCCAACGTAAATTCTCTCACTGCGGTTTCTTCATGTGCTATTAAAAATCAATTTGCATTGAATATATAAATAAATCACCTTTCTATTAAACTATGTTTTACGCATTAATATTTTTAATATAGTCATTAAATGTAATAAAATTACTGAATATGATAAACTGACTTACCATGTTATTCCTCGCTTCGGTTAGTAACGCGAAACAGTGACGGGAATTCCCTCACGTCAGAATCTACTCACCCACTTTGGTTCTCTTATTCTATAATAAATTTCTAATACAAGTCTTCTCTTTCTAATTTCATATTTGAAAATGTTGGCCAAAACCTTTTTTTGAGCGCAGTGAGGGAGCTACACAACTAATAAATAACTTTACACATATCTGTGCGTTTTTTACGCACAAATCTGTCCATTTAATCTTTCCTTTATCTCTTATAGCTTCCAAGATCACTTCAGTGTGCATAAAATTTAGAACACCCGGTTTGTTACAAGTAAAAACATTGAGGTTTTTCAAAGATTGAATTCTAGTTTTGAGTAAAAGCTTATCAGAAATAGTAAGTGTAAAATTCTAACTTTACGCTATATTCCACCCAAAGTTAAGTGTATGTGAGCTTTGAATAATTGAAGTAATTTTTTATAAACATCCGGATTCGGATTCGGGAGAGGATAACGAAGGAATCACCTTTACAATGTTCCTAACGTTATAAACTTTAATTATCACTACGAATTTTGTCACTGAAACTAAACAAAAGACAGAGAAGTATATTTTTTAGATAACCGTTTCCGTATTTACACGACGAATCAGTTCTTATCTTGTTTCCACGTTAAACAGAGGTTGTGAAAATGCGGAACGGTTATTGAATTGTTAAGAACAATTACATTGCATGGAATATTGTAATAGTGATTTTTAAATCTTAAGTATTTTTTACTCCAAAACCTACGTTTTATCACATTTGTATACATTTTTTATAAGTGAAAATTGCATGAACTGTTCTTTTGGAATGTCGTAGTAAATTAAATAATAATTTTATGGATACTATAGTTGAAACTGTAAAAATACCGTGTTTTATTAACTCTATGAAGTTATATCTGGAATCCTTTTTGTAACTTACTAAGAAATTTTAAAATCAATCGATGATAACATTTTAATCACCATAGATCCGTTAAAATACTGTGGTAGTAACATCTTGCCTTTTCAACCTTATTTTACAACATGATCTAATTATAAAAACATTTTATTTGTTATTATGGAAATATGTTCATTAAAACCCTGGAAACTCTAAACATTGTAAAAAATATGTAAATACTAGTATATTTAGTAGGTAATAAGAAAATGTTCTTGGCCTATACAGATGCAATATAAAATTTGACTTGCGTTTTATCGTATGTTTAACTGTAGAACATAGTTAGACAAAATTGTAACCGAGACGTTTATTAAAATCACATTAACCAGAGTATATACGGGAGACCGTCTTAATGGAAAATGTTTAATTATACTGAATGGGTTTACTAATTACTAATGCAATTTAATTTTAGTTTATTTCGTTGTAGAATTGAAATCCATGTCTCTTCAGATCTGTTTAGCTGACGGTCACATTGGGTGATCCACACGCGAGCCAAGACTTCTGCAGCAGGTTTATGCCCTGAGAAAGTTACGGGTTAGTCAATACCGAAGCGTTTGTGGAAAGTCATGAGCAACAGAATCTTTTCAGATATTACTTCTCTTGTTTATGAAAAAATCATTCACAGTACCTATCCGAAATTATCTCTTTCAACATTACTCACCATCGAGATAATGCGTTGGTTTTAAAATCATTTAATATAACACGTTATTTAACATGAACTAAGAACACTACTTCGTAGTAGAAACAAAACTTGGAAAATGTTGTGAGATAGTCTAACATAAAATAATGAATTTAAAATATTTTGTTTTAATCTTAAAATGTACCAACACATTTTTTAATTTCACAATAATTAAATACATTTAAAATATATTTTTTTATTCAATGTTTGTAATATAATGAGGATTTATATCCCTACAATACTTCTTAGTGACAGTGTAAATTGTTTTCTGCAGATAATTTTATTGCTAAATGTCAATGGATCTATAAATGCTAATGTACTGAAGAAGTAAAAGCTATATTTAATAGGTATATGTAATAATTATAAAATTATTTCTACATTTTCCTGCAAAGAATACTGCATTTTATGAAAAAGAAAAGGCTGGCGATTTTTCGAAATATAAATTTTACATCGATAGAATATTTTTACGGAGTAAAGTTGGCGATTGACCAGCTGGCAGGGTAGTGTAAAACTATAATTTATGTATGATAGTTGACAATTTTTTATCCGAACAATGTGTTCATTCATTTGTCAATGCTTCCTATACCGCCATTTTCGTGTATTGCATCGACTATGCACCTGATGAGAAGTACTGAATATGAAAAAGAGTTATTTATGCATCATTTCTCAACACTAATAGAGTTGAGAATGTAAAGAAGTTGATAAGAAACAATTTATTACGGTATACAATAATTGAAAAGCTCAAAATAAATGTGACCTTTTAATGAGCTGTAAAAATATGTGCCCAAGCAGTAACATTTTTGGGTTTTAACCAAATTCATACAGACATAAATTAATGGGTCTTGAGGTAAATTTCCTGGAATAAACTGTTTACACAATCCTAAAACAATTTAAAATATTTTATACATGTTCACTGTCGTAAATTTTGGAGCTCTATCTTTTGAAATGACTATAACTAATATGGGGGAAATGAATAATAAGAAAATACTTGAACACATTACGATGATTGTCTTTGATTATTTATCTTTTACTAAAAGCTTCTACAATAGGCGATTTTACAAATTTTGAAGGTACACTCCAGATTAAGTTAAGTGCCTCTAGTTTAATAATACGATCAAGTCTTTCTCATTGGAGTAAATGAAAGCTCTTTAACGAAACCTATAAATGAAACGTACAGATTACTTCAATAAGGACCTGCAGTGTTGACCTTAATCTTTATTAATAATTCAGAAATTATGTTGTGTTTCTTCTCGTCAAAAATCTGAAATCTTAACATGGGTGATTTCTATAATTTCTAAATCGTCCAAGGTGGTTCTACGAAATTATTTGGAACGGTGTCCATGATTTGTAAAATTCACAACGTAAGCCACTGCAATCTTCATACAATTTAATTAGAATAATTTAGATTTCACTAAATTAGTTTGTACTGAGATCACCTCATAATGGGTACTTAATCGCCCAACTCTTCCTAATAACTAGTTATTCAATTAATAATAATTCTGTTACGTAACAGTTGGAATTTTCTCATATTTAACAACTAATATTTTACAGCTTTAATGACGCATAAGGAAACCTTTATTATAAAAAATAACTAAAAGAAATATGCGCCAGTGAAAATTATGAAGAAAAACGGATTTTCTATATTAAAAGGCCTGCTGCAATAACTATCCGAAAAATGAATACAAGGGACACAAAATTTGGAAACCCAACAAAGAATGTATGGCTTTAACAATATAGCCAACAAGACCACAGAGCTACTTTGATCTTACAGTAAAAGCTGTAGTTGTGAATTCAACTCTCTGAGCGGAACGATTTTTGCCGCTTTGTCATGGTAATCGTTGTCACTTTGTAGCAAGACGAGACCTATTGTGAAGGGACAAAGATAACCCGAATGTTTGGTTTAATACTGATGAAAAAATTTATCAAAGAAATATCAAAGTAAGGATATGTGCAATCTGAATGATTGTGTTGAATTACTTAATAAATTGTTATTCTATGTGACTACATATAAAATACAGTTTACAGTTATCGTTTTTGAAGTATGTAATGCATTTGTAACGTTTTGAATATTACAGCTCTCAAACAATATCGTGAAACAAAAAAATTACGCAAAATGTTATAACTGGTAACTGCATATTTAAATCTACACTTGGTAGTTTCAGATTTTAATATACCCTTTTATAGATATTTATCGACACAATCTTTTGACGAAAAAGGTTGCAAGAAGAACCTGAGACAGGTAATACCTAATATGTATATGTATGTATATATATAATAAGACCAGTTTGAAAAAAAACTAGAAGTAGAACAACAAATTAACACTGTATAAAAATAAACGTGTATTTACCATATATCTCCGCGAAACATGTACAAAATATGTTGAAAATTATTAGCTTATATGACAAAAATACATATAGGATATATATTTTCCATTAAAATATATATATAGGATACAAATTTACTTCCAAACCTATCTTGGGAACAAGGCGAGCTCGAAGGAAGGCATCCAAAGTTAAGGAGATCACTTGATGTGACTGTACCTGTTTCATTATCTTCGTCACCCAAAGTTTTGGAACCACACTCTCTGGTTCCGTAGTACAAGACGAACTTTGAGTACGATCTGTACTGATCTCCTGATCACAACAAAAGGTTCAACAATGAAACATTGGCTCAGTGAATCCAAGGTGTGACATTATTTTTAGGGGATTGTAATCTACTACCATCATGAATATTGTTGTCATAGTTAAATTCCATTCACCTATGTCTTTCCGCTTTTATAATTCCTTTTTAAATAATCGTATTTATCATGAATCTCAAAATTTGGAACTCCAAAGGTTAAGAATTTAATAGAACTCCTTTCAGATTAAGTAATAAAGCGGACAGTTGACTTACTGCTGAGCCAATCTGTAATGAAGCTGCAGAGTGCCGTTTTCGACGATGACTTCCTGTAGTTTAAGCACTCTATTTTAGTTTAATCTACACCGTTTACAAAATGTTCATTGTTACTACCTGTTAACATAGCTTAGAATCCTACTCAAAATAGTTACATTTAACTGTTATGTATAATGTGAATAGTGTACATTTCAAATTAGAATATCCAGATGGTATATTTTTGGTATATTAGGAAAAGTCATTTAAGTTTAAGAATATGTCAATTTATTACATAATTCATGTGATTGTTGCAACAGATACGTATTGTAACTCATTTGTATATTTGTTGAATTGAATGTAGAACACCCATTATTCTCTAGAATGTTAACTAAATGTGAGTAGACTTTTTTGGTCGCGATATAGTTCAAGCTTAATGAATACGAATATTTCCGCCCAAAACTCAAAAATCTCTATTTTTCTAAACCCCGCCAAGTCGACGCCACAGCGATCACAAGGTGTCTATCGATTGTCCATAATAGCTCGTGCATTAATGAGTACATACACCTCTTTTCACTGGCATCCTTTTCCTCCTCCTACTTGGTCCATAATACGTCATGAAACTGCAGAGTAGGGTCTTTATTTAGTTGTACATCTTACGTCATGAAACTGCAGAGTATAATCTTTATTTAGTTGTGCATCTATAAGTATTTCCTTCATATCATAGCAGTCTTTTCAGGAGTCAGTTGGAATCCATTCCAGATAAAGGCAACATTTTGTGTCCTAATTTCTTTATTAACGTTGTTTCTATTTGTAAATACTGTTTTGGGTTTACAATACAAAATATTCTTAAATATATGTAGCATATTCTTTATGAACAGCTCAAAGTATTCTACTATTAACATCTTAGCACTTGCTATTGTTAATGTCTTCTATTGTCATCCCCTTAATGTTTTTGTTGTTAGACCATTGTCCTAGTTTTAACTTCAAAGTATAACAAAGAAGATTTCTCTTTGACGTTTTTGACTAAAAGATAATTTTGTTCACTAGAATGACGTGCATATTTAAATCTAGACGACGCAACTTCCGGACCCACTTATATCTAGCGCCAATGACCTGAGTGAGCTTATCATGATGCCGTCAAATTCTTAACAAAATATTTTCTGGCTTTTGTGCTCTTATAATACTCTTATAAAAATTATAATAAGTATTGATTAATACTGGCATCTTTATCGTACCAGAGGTTACTTGTTATATTGAACTAAATCTATATTTTATTTACTTTTAATTTGTGATAAATTATTTAAAAGTTACAGCACACTCTAGTGTTCTATTCTTTTCAAAATTCAAATTTAAATGCTTTATTTGTACAAAATCATGAAATTAGTAAGGAATTTTGCATTCAATGCTTATGCAAGAGTACAAGGGACTTAAATCAATTAATGCCTGGACTATCGTCCGAAAATATTTCTCATCCTACTTTACGCACGATAACCAATCCAGCTTAACATATCCTTATCAAACAACTATCTACCCAAGCCACTTGACTTACTATAACCAACTATATCTGGCTACCTTTTCATTCATTCCATTAGATAAATCTGGAAGAATGATTTTATTTGTTAGTAATAGTAAACTGTTAGCAATAACATTATATTTCAAAGTAAAAGGATGTGTTCATCTAAAAAAAAATGTTTTCGGCAATCTGTTTACAGTTGATAAGATCTGTCTGGGAGTTATAAGTCGCGACCGACCGCAACGGTTCTGTTATGGTTTTATCGACGCCACCCGACGCTGTAGTAAAACTTGGAATGAAAATGGCGGCTAGAGTGTCCTGCAAACGAACATGTTGCTCTGTCAAAGAGCGTCGAATGTTTCGTAGTTTCATGATAATGGTGTTATTGCTTTGTTAATTTCCTTAAGAATTGTTATGTAGTTACGGTTTGAAAACCAACTGATAAATATCTGAGAGGTGTTTCTGTAAACTGGTTCGGAACTATTAAAATCAATTTATTTAATAATCATAAAATGATTAAATAAACGCATCTTGTAATTATTCCTTCCCAATGTACGATATGCACCGAAAAGAATTTTCACTTCAGTTTCGTAATAAAATGTAAAGTTGTTAATTAAATGTATAAAATAATTAATAATATTTATAAATTAAAACGTTATGACTTGTTATTAACACGATATTTACAAATTAGAGTAGCAGTGTGTGGTGTGTCACTCAACATCAGTCACTTCATTGTTCGGTAGTCAAGTGTTAACATTTTAGACTGTAGCTGTTTTAATGTTCACCTACTGTAGTAAGTCCAACGTTTTAGTTATAGTAAACATATTTTTCACTTGTGGTAGTGTAGCATAGATGCCTGTGGCTGACAGTGATAAATTGTAGACTATATCTATAGTAGTATTGACTTTTGATTTATAGACTCTAACTATGGTAGTATTGATATTTTAAATTGTAGACTCTAACTATAGTAGTATTGAAATTTTAAATTGGAGACTATAAATATAGTAGTCCTTTGTTTAAATTTTCCAATTTTTTATTTTGGAAGGTTCTAATGGATAATAGGATTTCGGACATTTTCCATCGTTATATGTTACAAAAAAGTATAACAGTGTTTCAAGGATGAAAACTACCCCGCATGTGTTCATACGCTGCAGGATGGATAACAGTTCGACAGTTCGGTTGTTATGTGTTTGTGTTTTTGGCTCCTGTGCAGTGACATCGCTTGGGTTAATTCTCTTCAAGCAGGCCTCCATGAAGTTCGTCAGATATCAACTATTTACTTCAACTTTGAGTGGCATTCTCTTGCCACATTTGTTATTTGTTTAAATGCTTAAGGTCTTTTCTCACCGGAAGAGGATGTTATATTTAAATCTTCGAAACGTAATGATACAATTCTTTGTAACAAGGATTACTTAAGAAGCTTTGATCTCGGTCAAGGATGTTGTCTTGCACTGATTACATTAGGAGTTTTTGCACTAACTGTTAAATAGGGTCCATAAAAAAGATACAAAATCCATAAATCATCAGGAACCACTCTAATATTATCAAAATTATTTAGGGTTTACATAGTACAAATGCGTTTGTATATTTTCTATATATTCCAATTCTAGTTATAAACCAAAAAACCCATATTTCTAGACTGTTTTGAGGTAAAATGCCGCCGAAAATACTACTGCATAAACATGTTATGTTATACTGACTAAAATACGAGTGCATTATCTTAGAGGAAAACTGTTTGATTAGATGCGCGAGTAAACTTGTTGTTGCAAAATGTATATTATTAATAAACAAACACGATGCACACCGAATTTTAATGTTATTTTTACTTAGGACAAGAAGCTGAGGACACCTTCCATTATACTTGGTCCTAAAATAACAATTGCGCTGCTTCCGAGTGACAGGAATATTCAGGATGGGTACGGTTGGTGGTAGAGTCTACTTCCTCTCGAAATCACATGTTACATCCATCAAAAGGAGGGATACCAGGCACTATCGCAGTCACATTGGAAGAAAATGAGGTTAGGTCTGTCCCAGCCTTTTCGAGTCATCGCGGGCAGAGGATGGTTCTTTCTCATGCTTGGCCTTATAAGCCCTTTCGTTACATTTTGAGACCACCCACTCCAACAGTCGTCCTCCGCAGAAACCCGTCGATCTACCCGGTGATATCAACATTTACGGTAAGGGAGGTGCAGATGCTTGCAATAATTTAATTACTAATATATGTGACACATTGGTTTTTTTATATACCCAAAGTATATTCTACTGGCAGATATGAACCAGCCAGAAGTGAACTCCTTTAGAGGAGTAAGTCTAATAATAAGGATGTATGAAAATCTTATAAGTAAATAAAAATCCAACGACAGATTTTTACGGTAACATTATTTTAATGGGCTATTTCATAACTAAAGAGTTCCTATTAGTATATTTTTGTACAATTCGTTAAGATATTGATCCATAGCGCTTGTGTAGTTCGGTTTCTACATCGTTGTTATCCTAAATATTAGCTTGATCTCTTATATTTTGCTCACCGCAGTTAGCTGTTTTAACTGTGAACAAAGAGTTCAATAAACATGTCTCTGCAAAATTAAAGGAAATTGTGGAATCCCTTTTGTAAAGAGTGGCAAAACATTATCCAATTGGACAAAGTACACAAGAGCTGGCCTGGACACATTTTGCGAGAAAGGATAGAGTGGGTGGGTGGGGGTGAAGGGTGAGGGGGTTAATTAAACACTAGATTGTGCCAGAGGACTGTCCGCCGTACAGGCACTTAGCTAACAGATCTCTACACTCTCGTGGGTGGATGGGAAAATGTTTCCGCACCAAGGTGAAAATGTATAGTTGACTCTCCCTAACAGCCATAATTGCCAACATATCTACGTCCATTAAGAAACAATGTACTTATAGAAACGAAAGCCTGAATAAGAGAAAAGTCGATTATTGGAGATTATGTTTCGAGTAAACGTTGATGGACATGTATGGCTGTGAGTTTTAGGTATTTCAATAATAGGTATTTTAAAGTGTTCTGTAACATTGTAACATTTTACAGGTTTGTTTCAACAAGTTTCTTACAAGTGTTAAATTTATGAGCCCAACAAAAGAAGTCATACATTGCTTGTTTAGTGTAATTTTCTAAAACGAGGTTAAAAGGTGTTCTGGGGAACATTTATAGGTGTGTACAATATAAAATAGATTGGACTATAAACTATCACTAGGTGTAATATCTTTACCCATACAACCAATTAAATTGTTACTGGATCGTTTATATATTCTTAAACCATATATTATAATAAAAGTTACAATGATATGTGCGTAGTTATGTAACCTATTAAATATGTGTTAATTATGAACACGTTTATGATATAATAAAAATAAACCGTTAATAATTTATTTATTTATTTCACTGTGACGAGTGATGGTAATATTTATTTCATTACAGACAAGTTTATACACTTTGTATAAAACTCAGATGTATAAACGTGGTCTCCATTGCAAATAGTGTGACGAGTGATGGTAATATTTATTTCATTACAGACAAGTTTATACACTTTGTATAAAACTCAGATGTATAAACGTGGTCTCCACTGCAAATAGTGTGACGAGTGATGGTAATATTTATTTCATTACAGACAAGTTTATACACTTTGTATAAAACTCAGATGTATAAACGTGGTCTCCATTGCTAATAGTGTGACGAGTGATGGTAATATTTATTTCATTACAGACAAGTTTATACACTTTGTATTAAACTCAGATGTATAAACGTGGTCTTCATTGCAAATAGTGTGACGAGTGATGGTAATATTTATTTCATTACAGAGAAGTTTATACACTTTGTATAAAACTCAGATGTATAAACGTGGTCTCCATTGCAAATAGTGTGACGAGTGATGGTAATATTTATTTCATTACAGACAAGTTTATACACTTTGTATAAAACTCAGATGTATAAACGTGGTCTCCATTGCAAATAGTGTGACGAGTGATGGTAATATTTATTTCATTACAGACAAGTTTATACACTTTGTATAAAACTCAGATGTATAAACGTGGTCTCCACTGCAAATAGTGTGACGAGTGATGGTAATATTTATTTCATTACAGACAAGTTTATACACTTTGTATAAAACTCAGATGTATAAACGTGGTCTCCATTGCTAATAGTGTGACGAGTGATGGTTCATTCCAGACAAGTTTATACACTTTGTATTAAACTCAGATGTATAAATCATTGCAAATAGTGTGACGAGTGATGGTAATATTTATTTCATTACAGAGAAGTTTATACACTTTGTATAAAACTCAGATGTATAAACGTGGTCTCCATTGCAAATAGTGTGACGAGTGATGGTAATATTTATTTCATTACAGACAAGTACACTTTGTATAAAACTCAGATGTATAAACGTGGTCTACATTGCAAATAGTGTGACGAGTGATGGTAATATTTATTTCATTACAGACAAGTTTATACACTTTGTATAAAACTCAGATGTATAAACGTGGTCTCCATTGCAAATAGTGTGACGAGTGATGGTAATATTTATTTCATTACAGACAAGTTTATACACTTTGTATAAAACTCAGATGTATAAACGTGGTCTCCATTGCAAATAGTGTGACGAGTGATGGTAATATTTATTTCATTACAGACAAGTTTATACACTTTGTATAAAACTCAGATGTATAAACGTGGTCTCCATTGCAAATAGTGTGACGAGTGATGGTAGTATTTATTTCAATTTGTTTAGTATTTTTGAACACGGGTTGAATGTTTCTAACATGGCAGCAGTAAGATAGCAATCATTAACCGAGTCAGTGATGGGTTTTCAAACGCGTGTTTGTTTATTTTCATCCGTCCCATAGTTAGTTGAGAGGGACTGAGCTCGGTGGTCGTTTAGTATTTTTAGCCACGCAACGCAATGCTGTCCAGTATGCCGCACGCGTGAGATCCCTGTCTCCATCACTACCACATCGGTCAAGTATTTCACTCAAATAATCCAAATTACTTAAACATTGTTTATGAGTAAGTCTTCAAATCAAGGTAAATAACATACCGATGCATATTCGTACCTCATACAGTTACATGTTATTTATTATCTATAAATGTAAAAAATTCATGCTTCGTTAAGTCGTAATCTTTTCACAAAAAGAGATTTTAACACTCTTATAATATTTATATTTTTAATATACTGTATTTCACAACTGACTGGTAAATCTTCATCACGATATTGTTTAATACACTTTAAAATATGATTTTATATTTTTACGGCAAAGTAGTTACATTTACTGGTGAACTTAATAACGCTTACAGAGTGTTCTTGTATAAAAATATTATTAACTACCTCGAAATCTTAATAATTTATAAAATTTCTTTGTTGAAATTATATGTTTTCATTTAGTGAAAATGAGTACCATATTATGTTTCCTATAAAATTTGCATTTTAACAGGTCTTATATACTTACAGTATATAATTAAGTATATACAGGTAAGGTCTGGCTTAAAGAATATTAATATTAATACTTACTATCACTGTGTTTTTCAAAATCGTCACATGCATTTTCAGGATAACCCGTACATTACAATATTTTTCATTGTTATATGTCACATAATATTGTAAATATAATGCGGGTTACCTCTTTTGGTTTATACTGGGTAAAATTGTTTAAATCTGTTATATAACACCGTGTGCTCCGTAAAGCTGAGAATGTTATTTCCATCGTCAGTACCACAACGTATGTTTCCACTTATGGTTTCATTAGGTACACACAGATTTTACATAGACCACACTATAAATATTCAATATGCAAGAGGATGTAGCAACATTTATCACCTTAAATTGTCCAAAAACTGCGGCGAGAACCAATTTAAATGAACCGTTACTTTCCATTTATATCATAATTAAGTGTTCTAGTCATTCTAATACACCAGCTGTTTGTACTTTGTTACTAAACTGTTTCTCTCAAAGTAATTGTTCGTTAACTTTGTATAATTATTGATTCTAGTTATTTCTTATGAAAATATTATTGTTATAATTATATGACTAAATGTGTTTATAATATAACTAATTTAACTATTTATATAATGAGAGCATTTCCTATAAGATATTGGCAGAGAGTATGGGACTGTCTGTAGAAAATAGTAGCTAACATGATACTGCGAAACTGTAAATCAATATCCTAACTAAATGAAGTAAATTTTTAAAAATATCAGTGATTCATGGAATAGCTTCATAAAATTCGAGAAGGGATCCCATCTTCCATACCATCTCTCGGTTTATCAATTCCTCACTTTAAAAATATTATTAATTTGTTATAAAAGCTTCACAAATCCAGCAAACTCTGCTAGATGTAAGTGATTGCCATTGGTGTATTCAATATACGACCACATCGATTCTTAGTCTTTAATTAAATGAGAAATATCTGAAGCCACATATTTAGTACAATCTAGCATAAACTTATAAGCTTGGGCATATGTTGTGTTATTTTAACATAATACAGATAATTATTTACAATATAAGGTCTATATGTTATAGAGTAGTTCGGATTTAATTATGGTACAATCTTGTATATTACACTGTAGGAGTACGCCTCACCAAGTGTTGCGTAGCAGGCTTCACTGAGGTTGTATGCAAAATTTCAAGTCTGTTGCTCATTTAACTGTCGAGATATCCTGCGGACAGACAAATAGAGAGACACATGCAATCATAAGAAAAAACTTTTACATTCTCCTACAGACAAAAGAGAAATTATCGAGTTATTGACCCTAGTTGGACATGCTCCATCATATAATTCATTCAAAGTCATTCAAAGATGGAATCTTTCTCGAGATATCCTCTCACATGGTACATTCACATTTTATTTCCATTTATGTAGAAGACTACATTGCTACAGTGTGCTGAAATCAAGTATTGTCACCGACTGTAAGCATTACCTTACCACTCTATCAGTGTTTTCATTTTACTCTATGAATAGAATTGTCAAATTTTAAAATGTAATATGATTTTACTCAGTTTGTTTACACATTTATTTATACTGCTATTTTCCGTTACTATCATATTTACCCATAAATCCAATTTATAAATAACTAAACTAAAATTCACTAACGTTCAGCCATATCCCATAGAATAAAAAGCACCACCATCGAACTCAGCGCTCCCTGTATAGAAATGAATAAAAATTTCAGGTCTAAAAACAGCAGCTCGTTTTCGAGATATCGTACAGACAAAGACACACAAATCAAGTTTTTCTAGCCCTCAAATAGTATTCTTCGCTAACAATCAGCCAGCCAATAACAATAATATTTTGGCTTTCTTTACTAACAAATACAGAGTTTTAATAGTTCTCCCGTCGTCTACTTTACGAATAATAATCCTAATAAACCTGTTAGAAAGTTTATATTTTAACGATTTTCTAATTAAACCACATAAATAGCTTTGGAGTTTGTTAGAGCCAGTAATGATTGTGTGTATAATTGATTTCCAACACGCAATTCAGTCCCACCCTGCACCTCCCGTCCCCAGCATCTGCACTAAATAATCCATCGCACTTCGAGTTAGTTAGAATAACAATAGGATGTATGTGACCTCATTAAATTTCAATGAACATTGGAAAATTCGGGTGAACTCACTTCCTGCCCAACGATACAAACTACATTTAACATTTCGAAGTTTTCAGATGGTGATGAATTTCAACATTCTTTAATGAGCTTCATTTTTTGAGACCCAGTGTATTAATCAAATTATTACCCATGGCATTCTTCACTCTAATCATTTTCCATTTATGCATTTTATGTAAATTTTCTTCATTCGTACATTCCATCGTGTAAAGAGGTTATTTTTACCTCAAGTGCATTTTCATGCAGTTATCATTTTCTATTGTAAATAATAACTTGTGTGATTAATCGAGTAATTTCCTGTCAAGTTTTACTTACTCCTAGACGGTAACTAAATTTAGATTTAGATCTATATGGGTATTTTTAAGATTTAAAAATAAACTGTAAATCCTATTTTTTAGTTTTTAATTATAAAATATAATAATCAATAAACGTGAGTTTCTTTGCTTTATATTTATAAACTTAATACTAAATATGATTTTAAGTGAAGCCCTTAACAGCTTTGAATATAAGAGTTCTTTATACAAAGTAAAAGTGCGGAGGGTAAAAGCTCTACACTAAATTCGGACATCATGAGCTCTAATATCGTAATTGGAAATCTAAGAAAATATTCATCATTTGAGAGAACAGTAAAAGGTGGTGTATTAGTAGCTCGATAATGTTGTTTATTTGTTATATATAATCAATATTGTAGTCTCTTACTTGTTTTGTATGAAACATTTCTACACTTACCATGTCACAATATCATGTAAGCTTATTTCAAATACCCGCGTCAAAATGTAACTTGTTACAAATAAATTTGATTGTTAACTTGAAGCTGGAACACGTTGTATAGTGCAAGGTTCACTCAGAAATCTTATGCTTGTTATATAAGGACTTTAAGAATATGCTTCTGCAGGTCTAGTATTACACTCTTTTGTTAACAAAGACCTAAGTTATAACCTTTACTTACTGCTTCCTTTAGCGTTGCATCTCATTTTATGTTTATTCTTCTATCAAGAAAGTCCTTCGATGTTAGTAAAGGGTGAAAATTACTAAGCACCAGTCGAGATTTGAGTGTTACGCAGTCTCAAAAATGGGATGTTCTTTTTATGTTACCATTAATTCTATTCACTATATTCTTAAATAATATTCGTTCAGTACTATAAGCTATTGCTTATTTTACTAAAAACGAGTTAAGTTTATCTATTGATAATGCCTAAAGGTAAAAGCATAAAGATCAATAATCAAAGAATATTCTTTCCAAAAAGAGAGACGTTTTATAAGCATGGTGTACTACAACCTCTACTGAATAATAATGTCAGTCAAGCAAACTTAGTCCCAAAGAAGAGAAAGTGTGATAATACTTAGACAGACAGAGTAGCTAACGTTCTTTAATTTCTGAATAAATCCTCATGATAATGTAAATTTTCTAGTGCTTATTTATTGTATGTAACATATGCTAGTAGTAGGCCTATGTATCACCAATACGATACTTAGCTATTATATCAACCCGGTTTACATGTAAATCAAACTCATGATGACAAAAGAACATTAATGTGGAAAAGGGGGTTTTACTTGAGCTCAATTAAGATCGAATTCTTGCATTAGTTTCATTGATATCTGAACCTCCCAGCAACGTACATATTGAATGAAAATTCAAAATTTGGTTCAGCTCTTGAAACTGCCTAGCCTGGAGGCTAACTCGTTTGTTATTACAAAACACATTCCAACAACGGTGAGCGTGGCTACTATGTGGGGGACAGAACGATCCAATCCTGTCCTTGCAAGTATCCTACCTACCTAGCCATTGCTGAAAAAAGAAATAGACATTGTTCATCAGGTATTAAAGAAAGAGCTTAATTATTACATTATTAAAACCTTCTTTAAACCTTCTTAAAACTTTCCTAACACACAGTGCTCTAATCTAGTGTTCATCTCAACTAAACAGTGCGTGTTGATTGCTTTCAAAAATTTTTTGTTTGATTAGTTTTCATAGCACAAACCTGTTTTGAGAGTCACTGCCAGATCACCTTATCCAGTTCGGAAATTCTGCTTCTACCTGAGTTTAAGCAGTAATGACAGCTAGTCAGCTGATCTTACTCGTATATCGTCCGGAACTGCAGCCCAGTACCCATTGTGAAGCCTACTACGAGCCTATTTAAACTAGGTCACTCAGTCGTAATTCGCCAGTGGGGTGCAGCACATACATACCATAGGTTGGCCACATTTCCCACATTGTGGAATAGTAACCAAACTTTTACTTCATAGGGACATTTTCCTTTCCAAAATATTATAATTTCCGCGGAATAAATCACTATACCTATAAATCCTTCACAATACGAACTCTAAATCCAATTTCCAATTCAGCACATAGTCCGGTCTCACAGTTTAAGTAACCTTGAAAGTGTCCTCACTATATTTGTATTCCAACAATATGTATCTTCTTGGCATGACGAAGCAGTTAACGATTCTACATGGAATGATAGGCCGCTTTGAAATATTTGCCAGGTAAACCAACGTCTTAGAACTTCCAGATGTTTGTAAAACAAAATGACATACGCGGCTCCGTATATACACCAGGCATATCGTATATTGGCGCTTCTCTCAATATTTTCTGTCGTTTATTTAATTTCAATAAATTTTCCCAATTGGTTTTATAATCCTTAGAACTGTAGTAAAATATGACGGTTCACACACCATAACCAGTATGTCATAAAATGGAAATTAATAGGTTAAGTATGGCTTTAGTATGAATAATTACTTAAAATTTATTGAACTTTGAATTGGAAAAAAGTAAATTAGCGACCTGTAGAAGGTAGAAATGTCGCAGTCCTCGGATCGGATATAATTTATTATGACCGAGCAAGTTTTTCCTACCACGGAGCACTATTTGTCAAACCTCGGCGCCATCGAACCTCGATCCAATTTTATAAATTGTTCCCTGTCCAAATTATTATTAGGTGTTTTTAAACAAGATCAGTTTTCCTACCACCTTTTCATACTCATTATAAGCTTCTACTTTACCCATTTTATTGATAATTCTGCAACCAACTCAACGTTGACTATTAATGTTTTGGTGATATTTAAAGTATGTAACCTTAATGATTAATAAAAACGTAATAATAACCCAAATTCTAAATTATATTTGGCAAAAAGCATGGCAGTTAAAACTATTTATGTGAATAAGGTACGAGGATTTCTTAGCAATTCGAATTTCATATCGACTATTACTCAAAAAATACAGAATTGATTTCTATTAAAAATTACCTCTTGTAATATTTTATGAAACAAAATACTTTTTCTGCGAATATGTAAAGAAAATTCATCCATTTTGTACATATTATACTTAAAATTTTCTTTTTAAAATTTCTTATCCTTTATTTTGAAAGATTTTCTTTCTTAATCCTTTAAAAAAGGTCATTCCTCCATTTCGCCCCAAAATTTTTGATCCTAGTCTAGTCTGGCCACAACCTCATATATGACCTCTCCTAGAGGCTAGCTTGTATATGACAGCAAAATTAATAATATTCGTTAAGACCTATAAACTGTCTCTATTTAATAGCGAGATAAATTTTAAAATCAATAATGCATAATGAAATAAAAATCATAAGTCCCTAAAACATGGTCTTTAACATGATAATGCACCAAACTAACATACACTACGCCTAAAATATATATTCCTAAGCTCTTCCTTCGACTTTTAACTTATATTTAAGACCTTTCTCAATATAATATATGAATATATAATCAAGCCGAGAACTTCCTTAGAGGGTGGTCCTTTATTAGCTCTTTTATTTTGTAATACATAAATACTAATAACAACCTGTTTTTTTAAATGGAATCTATACGAGCAGTTACTCTTTACATAAATTGAATGTACATACATAATCAAGTACACCATAAACATTTAGAGTTTTGATTATAGTAAACATTTTCATGCCCTACCTACATGTGTATATTTATTATTCTTAACTGTTAAATGGTACTAGTTAACCAGTTCGAAGAATTCTGATACGTTCGTTAAAAAAACAACTATTGCACTGCTGTTGACGTATATCCTCAAAGGCAAATATCGGTGAGCCTACCGGCACTAAATGTGACAGTCAAAGGATTAAATTCTCAAGCAACCCATAATTAATGGATATCACTTGAAAACCTGTCAATGACGGTATTGGTTCAGTTGAAGGTACTTTTGTTTGGCTTGCGAATTCCCAATCATATAATTTTGAATTGTTCATCAATTCACATAATGTATAAGAGCTGTAAATGGTAACTTTGACTTTTCTCATATTTTCCATAAAATGTTATTGAAATTCTTTCACACATATTCATATTGCTGTAGAGGTTATGACTAAAATATGATTTCAGATGACGAGTGCGTTTAATAAAATTATATTTATATTCAATTAAGAGTAGTTTTCTTTAAGTTAACAATTCATCATTTAGTTAACCTTTGTAGATGAAACATAAATAACTTGCTTTGGTTTCCCAAATAGTTAGTTAGTATAGTGGTTGTAATTTAGTTTTATGTACAACTAAATTATATGGTTTTCATAATCTCCTTTGTGTAGTGAAATCCTAAAGCACTTTCAATAATAGTATTCGCTTTATATAATATGTCGATTCAGAGCATTAAATAATCGTTTGCATAAGTTTGAAGGTCATAAGTTGTAAGTCATAAAAACATCTGCTCTTGTAATAATACAATATTATTACTGTAATATTAGTGAAATGAAAGTGTTCACCATGGTTTAGCTAATAATTATTTAAAATTAGTGAAAAAATAATTGAACAGAAAATAGGTACAGTTTGTGTCGATCATAATCGGTGTTTTCAAGTTATATATTTTTTATTTCAATTGAAAAAGATACATCAAGTCCATATTTCTGTGAAAATAATCGCGTGTCAACTTAAATAAGCAGTAAGTTGTTTTATAAAAATAAGGAAATTATTCTGTTTAACAAACACTAAGCTTTACGTATTGAACTGGAATAATACAAGTTAGTTACCTAGTTTAAAACGTGACAATGCATTTACATTGTAGGGATAAACTATTAAGGTTGGTAAAATAAACTTTAGAATTTAAGTAAGTATAGTTTTGTACCATTTTACACCATCCAAACGCATATTATTAGGATAGTTTCAAATCATAAATACATAGTGGAAATAAAATCTCGTTTCATCCCAATGCTTTCGTATTGAGAATAAAAAAGGTTAATTCTTTTTTTATACGGTGAGCGCAAATATATTTGAGTTCTTTGTATTTAACATATATGTCGTAATACATAACATAAAAAATATAAAATTATCTAAAACTTATTACGAGTTTTTATGTTGACAATATAACAAATAAACACTATGCATTGTGTTTACTGACATGTAAACATATTATTTCACTAAATTAACCGTTTATGCAAGTTATACAAACATCTTAGCAAACATATTTAGCAAATAACTTAAAGTAACCGTTTTAAAAAATAAAATCATAAATATCAAAATGAAAAAGTTTAAATTTGTAGTAATTATTTTCAATGAAAAACAATAGTTATACCTTGGAAGAGGTGTTAAATGGCAACTATGGTATTTAGATACAAATGTTTTACATATACATTATTAATTTTAGTTTTAATAAATATTCTATGTTTAAGTTGACAATTGTAGTAACATTATAAAACTGTATATTTCTCACTAAGCACAAATTTTTATGTAAGAACCAAAATTTAAAAAATATAAAAGACAAATCTTGCATACTCTAATTGAAAGCTTAAGAAAAGGTTTCCAAATTATTTTGAGTAGTACAAAAACAAAAATAGAGATCGCTCAAGTGTCCATATGTGTTTTTATTGAAAAGGATTTTATATCCTCATGTAATACTTCAAGGGGTATATTTTTAAAATTTACTGTGTATATCACTTTCATGAATTCGAATATATATAACACGATAACACTGTCTTTTTCACACTTAACCTGTATTATAGCGAAAATTTTGAAACCCTGCCATATGAGGTATTTCAGACAGTAGTACATAACTTCTTCTAGCTTATCTAGAAATATAATCTGCGTGTTTACGATCTAGTCTATTACTCAATCTTTTACAAGCATTGCATGTTTTACGGCATTGTTCATAGCGTCTCTAAAACTTTAGGGAGCCGCCTTTCAACTTGATGTGTCTAGGTTTCTTGAAGAGATCAAATATATCTATTCTTCTATATTTTATGTCTACGGCTATTTATACGTAAACTCTTATGTACATAACACAGATAAACGAACCTATAAATTTATTTAAATTTTGATCATCTTCTCGTTTGTGGAATTTTACGGGAATGTCGAGAAATCAAGTGGCCATTACAATAGAACAGCGGCACACCCCGCTGGGACAGGCCGTTAGTCATGGAACTTGTCGTGTATGATAACATTACCAGTTATCGTGCATCGTTCACAAAGCCTCTCAGCTTGGTAATAACTGCCTACATATCAACATATTCTACCAAGCACATTTATATGATAGACACATTTTATTTCATTTATACTTATTCAACCAACTGTATTCAACCAATAATTACCTCAAAAGTATTACCAATTTGTATTATCTTTTCCACGTATAGTACATTTAGTGTTCTTTATAAAATCATCTATTAATATGCGGGAAGGCGTTTTTTTAAATCCATAATAAAAAGAGAAACTTTACAACAGCAGTTTAAACCGTTTTAAAACTGTCTCAAGAAAGTGCTGATTTGTTATGCAAGTAATTTCATTGGTGCTTTATGGTTAGTAAGGATTAATAAACGCATTTGCGACTTCGTAATGTTAAGGGGACAAAACTGAGTGTTGGTAATTGTAAAAACATTCCAATGACTTCATTCATTCATTTCCCAACAGTTAATGGTACAAATGTAAGATGCCACGATCAACACATAGCAAGAAGGTCTAGTATGGAAAGCGTCCTGTTGCATTGTGTCGGTCATACATAACAAAACTACCTTGATAACAATAAAGTTAGCTATTTATAGCAAACCATTGAGCACGTTACATTGCAACTGTTAAGATTTAAAGAGTATTAAGTATTGACAAGTATATTCACACTAAATTATACAATTTAATGTTTTAAACTGGAGGCATGGACATATTGAAACCCATAAATGTCGGATTTAGTAGATTCGATCTCAGTAGCGCGTCATATATTAGAACAAATTTAAAACCTATAGGCTACTAACTCATGTTTTCTTAGGCATTTTTCTATAACGAGAACTCCTTAGGAGTGGATTCTCCTTTTGAAAGCACACTCAATAAATCCTGGTATAGGCTATGGTTATTGGAAGACATATACCCATCTTCAGAACCATATTATTAATATCGCCATAATACGTGTGTAAACCCACATTACACCAGATTATAGATTGGGTAGATTTACAAAGTTGACGTTATTGAAACGCATAAAGATAGTGGGGCGGAGACCAGAAGAGGTAGATTCCACTGCCATTTCATAGTTTCATTGTTTTACGGATCACAGTTTACGGATCACTACTAGAATGCCAAGTTTCTGGTTCGTTACACTGGTAATTTATTTTGTTACTACACTATTGCACTTTTCATTACAATCACTTTAACATCTTTGTATTCCAAATTTGTCTACTGTTTGTGTGTTAAGTGCCTTCGATTTTACTTATTACACTCTCAAATGAGTAAATATTTACATTTTATGATAGCACCTGAAGACGTTACAAGTAGTGTTGTAATCCCTTAAGGACCACTGTGACGGACCAGGCAAACTAAACTGTTATGGCATTTACAGTGCATCTCTCTGAGATAGCAACACCTTTTCAGTGCAAATCTTATGCATTTAAGTGTTTTATGACATTTTAAAAGTTCCTAAATCCAACTCCAGATGGTTGGAACCTTGAGATTAGTGAGCCATTCTTAGTTAACCTCTAAATCCTCTATACCTCTAAACCTCTATCGTTAACCCTAATGATGACATAAATTGTCGCAAAATGTGATTTTTCATAGTACTATTATTTATGGAAATTTCATAGATCCTTGAAAGTTAAATATTAAAAGGTAAACATTAATATCAGAGGGTAGTTCAGAGATTTAGAAGAGCGAATCTGTTTTTTATTGAACATACGAGGTTGAATAAAAAATAACCTACGAGGTTATTGAACAACCTCGTATATGATGCAATATGAATGAGTATGACAAATCCAATTCCATTAGGCTGACAAGTTTATGGAATTCCAGTAATGCATTGATGTTATCTAATTTCATCACCCACGCATTGATTGGTACCAAAATAAAAGTTATGTTTTAAAACGTGCAACTATCAGTACACTAATTCGCAACCCTTATTACTCAATATTTGTTAAACATAAAATCCATTAATTTTGTACCAGAAATTCCTAAGAACTTTTTGCTTGCACCCATCCTCTTTCTACATATATGTATTAACACGAAATATAAGTCACATTACAAAGTGTTAAATCAGTGTTAGCTAACCATATTAACATTCCGACGATAGTGAATTTCAGTTTCTTTATCAAGTTGTGTAACGGTGATAAGACTATTATTTATGTAACAAACTTTCATTTATAAGTGTATAAAGTTTGAAAAATATGATAAGAGAAAATATTATGATTTCATATTTTTAACCCTTTTGGTATCCTCTCAATTCGACCTCCACCGATACTAGTGTGGCTGACGATAAAATTGTTTTTTAAGAAAATTTTCTCTTAAGAATATACAGGGCAAATAGCTTATCGGTTCCTTCATTGCTTATGGACTTTTTTCTGTGAATGAAACACATTCCGTGTTTAAAATGTAGTGCGTCTAGGATTATAGTAATTGGAGGCATTTTTTGGGAGAGAGTATGTAAAAACACGGTCTTTTACAAGTATGGCCCAACATAACATATCTTAAAAACTTATACTCAAAATTGTGACCCTCTTTGTATAGTTGTAACTTTGAAAGATTCTCCACCTTCTTGAAATTTCTTGGATCTATGTAAATTATCTTGGGATGGATTTTATATATATTTTTTCTTCAATATTTTCTTGTGGTTAAAGATGTTTTGTTACGTTTTTCAAAAAGTTTAAATTTTGAAAAAATATGTGATGTAATATAATTATTAGGTGTAAAATGTTAACCGTATTGCACTTCCAAGCATTTTCTGTATATAGGCTATTCGTTTAGGATAAAAACTATGCACTGTAGATTATTATAACTACCCAATCCCCTAAAGTGTTGTGCTTGAGAGTAAACTTGTACTAAGTTTAATAAGTGACATGTCATATAATAATGTCAAAATTGTATAAGGTGTTAAGGCACATATGTGACAAATACTTAATTTTTTTACTTATTGATACAGGTTTTGTTACTATGCAATCACGTAAAAACTATAAAAATGCAATTTAACAAGAACGCCTATTAAAATATAACTTCATCAATATACTACTCAGTGCGCTCAGGAAAGTGAAGACCTAAAGCGTACTTCCTTAAAACTTTAATAAACTAAAGGTTTCGTTGAGGGCTGCAAATTAAATTGTGTAAGCTTTTTTATCATTTTTATATTGAAAATTACTTCCCGCTTTCTATCAGAACTCAGAACTGACATTTAGGCAGAGACTGAAAATTCATAAAGCCGTCCATATCTATGAAGGTGAAACAAAAGGACACCCAGTGATCTAGATGTGTAGTAAACGTCATTGTGAATTTTTACTAAAGTTTTAGTTTCGCGAAATTCAAAAGAGAGTCAGTCATTCATACACACAGAGGCATCTTTGGGCTGATTATATATATAGTGACTAAATCCCTATAACGATCTTATATTTTTTGACCTCATATATTTCACATTTTGTCACCACTATGATGCCAGTAAACTGTATTTACAATGTGAAGAATTAATAGTGAGATGTGTATAATTAACAAAGTAATATTGTAATTTTTCTATCTATAAGATACCATAACAATGTTTTTAATTAAATCGCTTATTCTCAACATGGAACGGTTATAAATAGCAAAAAACATGTACAATTTTACTGTCTACAGCAACAAGTATGGCATAAAACAAACTATGTACTAGTTTTGAGCAAGTAGTTCTATTTTATTCGATACTGTTTAAAGTCGCGTAGCAAGGGAAACTACTTTTACACCGTAATCGGGGTAGTCTTTTCAAACCGTACTGTTACACATTTTAAAATACCAATTTCTCTCCATTATATGAAGGACGAGCTGTTCCATTCAAATTAAAAGCTAAAAAAGATATTGGATTTAATTGGCGGCTTTGGATATTTGCCTTCAGTATTTGACACACTCTTTCACAATAATAACTATCTGATATATTGAAATTTTAGTATTAAATCTGTGTTCAAATTTCGGAGTTGTTGGTGGGTCGCGTTGTATTATAAAGCACTTACAGATTATACAATCTTCATAATAGAAATACATGATGTTCAAAAGGACAGTTTTCGATTTCTTAAACATACCTTTTTTTAAATAACAGTTTATTTACAGTGACTTTTGCGATAACATTATTTAACTATATTACCCTAATATTTAGAATTTACACACCATTATACAGTTTCTGATATTTGAGGATAGATCATTATAATAACACAACAGTTATGATGGGCCTAATAAGAAAATAATTGTGAGCCAGGTTTGTGAGAAAAGCTGTTTTTTCATTTAGGCCTGAGATATATTATTTAAACTTTTATTATAGAAGATTAGTTTCTTTAAACTAGCACTAAAACTATTAATTTAAACCTTTTTACATTATTAATAAATAATAAAGCCAAATACTCAGGCTAGCAATGATATGTCTCGTACTATAGTAGCTATAAAATGCTATAACTATCCTATCTTTGACTACTATCATTTTTAGGTTTCTGAATACTTTCCTTTATAATTGGATTTTTATATTTGATTCCGTATGATTACTTTGATCACTTGTTTTAATCCTATCAAGCCTTCGTCTTCCTCTATTCCGATATGTTTAGATATTTTCAATTCAATGAAGGAAGTTATACGTATTAGTTTTAAAATTACCCAAAGTCGTTGGTAGTTTTCAATAAGAGTAAGTACAATCTTGGTATTACCTTACTAGTAGCTCTAACTATATATCTTATTTTTAAGGATCTTTATTTATTCAAGTATTTTTTATTTGTTTTGTGTACAATAACACCAACGATAGTACTACACAGCAACTTGATGAATACAACATGCACTACAGCACAACTATACACAACACAACCACTTGCTACATTAAATATAAATTTAGTGAACAATACTTGAACAACGTTTAAGCATTTAAATTTGAGTCCAATACAAATACTGGTTTCATCTATTTTGATGTATTTATTTAAAAACAAACCCATAGTTTCAATAATGATAGGCCTTTTGAATTTAAAATAAAACTTCAATTTTAATATGCTATTTTAAAATTATAGCCAATCACAGTCTGCAGGAGGTACTAATACAGAAATAGCAGATACTTAGTAGATTATAATGAGCAAGGAAGGAATAGAACCAAGGAATAAAAGGGAAAGAAACTTTGATAAAGTGAATCGATAAGCGTTGTGTTGTTGGTAAAGCGTGGCAGAGATTAAAGCCGAGTCGAAGTGAGAAATGTGTTCAAAATCAACATCAGTCACGTTGTACCTCTTTTTATTTTGTTACCGACCGTCAATAAATTACGTGAAGTGAATTTTGACAGTTTTAAACCTCTCTCATCCAATCTGAATCGATAATTTGTGTAATTTGTGAAACGTGAGGTTACATTTGAGTAGGAATGACTTGTTTTATAATTATACTAGTTATTTAACTATTTTATAAAAAGTACATTATAAACAAGCTTTCAACCTCAGTAGCAGTTAATAATAATTGGTATTTGGAAAACACGTTCTTCGTCAAAGTAAAAACGGATTTCAAGGTCATTACACCGTTTTATTTTTCACAGCTTGGATTTACTCGGAACCTTAGGAAATATTTTTAGAAAATCTTAATCGCTACGTAAGCAAATAGCTAATTTAAATGTAATTACACAATTAAAATCTCTGCTTTCCAATACAAAATTACATATTGCTAATTTGAGATTCGAAGAAAACAATGTCATTTTTTTGGGTATTAACCCAACTTTTATTTGGTTTGTTATTAATTAGTAGCTGGACGTGAGGTATACTGATATGTGTGAACTCTCAGCATTTAGAGCATATTGAATTTACTGTGGTTAATACTATAAATGATTACTGACTTGGCAGATTTGATCATTTTTGCACTGAAAAGATTAAAACTATTTTGTCTCTAGTGAAGTGTTTCTAATATTTGTGATTCACCATAAATATTACTGCTTGAATAAAACATACTTTCGTGATTTTCTCTTATATCAGAGATTAGGTGTTTTAGTAGGAAATATCTATATAATAAATTCTTCACTCTTGATCTCTTGGGTAAAGATATTTTTTTAACTTCTAATATCGAATTATTGATTAATGTAACTGCTAAAAAGTCACAAGTGACTATGTATTTTTCATCCTTCTCTCATGTATTAGTCTTTCGCTGCCAGTAGCATGTACTATGTACTAAGTTGTCTTGTTTATTCACTCTGCGTCAAATCGTTGTTAACACAATTATATTTCGGCCTTGTTGAGAAGAGCCATCTTTAATCAATAACAAAGTGAAAAATCTTGTTATTTCCCTGTTCCACTTGAACACCTGATAACTAAGGAATGCTCTCTCCAGCGAAGCCAACATTTTTAAGGTTATAATTATTTTAACAATGTTTAATACAACAAAACCCGCTTTGTTTTCCATGGATATCTACTGTAGTATAGTGAAGTACGTACTTAAGTTCACTTATATAATATACAGGTATAGTTACCAATTAACTGCATCAGGTCTGGAATCAAGTAGTTTCCAATAACGTTGGTCATATTTATACTGGATTTCCCTAAGCTCGCCTGAGTCATTTATGGCAACTAGAATAAATATTTTTCTACGCATCCACTCCTATGTCTCTGAAACATTTCCGGAACCTCCTGGGTTTCAATACAGATACTATTGTAAACTCCTTCATAAATAGCATTTGTAATAGGTACAGGTATTTGTGTGCCATTGACGTTTGAACAACAAATACGGTATGATCAGTTAAACCTTAGTATTTTTATTATCATAGCACTAACATTGGAAACTGAAAAGATATTAGCGCAGAGACCAAAATCATTTCTCAGTTACCTGCAGATTTTCCAAATGAAGTGAGCTAATATACATGGAATTTCATTAATTCGTTCCTGTGATATTTTAACAGTTCTTCTACTTACCTTCAGTTGTGACAATCTTGTAGAAAATGTAGTAGTGAGACCGGTCTCTTCCATGGTTCTGTTTCCTGTGGGGGAGGTGGAGATGGCAGTCGTCTTGAGAGACCTCAAGCCGAAGAAGTCCAGCCACATCAACGGAATGTCCGTGTGGCTGATCAAGCGTTGCTTCAAGCACATTTTGACACCACATACTAAATTGATAAATCTGTCCTTCGCCCAAGGCGTTTTCCCTTCAGCTTTGAAGACAGCAAGAGTGGTTCCGATCTTTAAAAAGGATGATCCTTGCATCGCAAGTAATTACCGTCCTGTATCCATTCTTCCTGTCATGAGCAAAATTTTCGAAAAGGTTTTCATTAGAAGGCTTGAAGGTTTTCTTGAACAGTTTAAAATTCTTAACCCTGAGCAGTACTGATTCAGGAAAAACAAATCGACGATTGATGCTGTAACAAAACTCATTGACTGTGTTGTTGATGGCTTGGAGAGGCGAGAACAAGTGCTCAGCATATTTCTCGACCTTTCAAAGGCCTTTGACTGTGTGCATCATGGGACATTGTTGCATCAGTTATGGACATGTGGTGTTCGGGGTCAGCCGCATAAATGGCTTTCGTCATACCTCAGTGGCAGAGAGCAGTGTGTGCAAATCACGAACACCCTGTCAGGCAAAGTAAAAATGCAGTACGGTGTTCCCCAGGGTTCAATTTTGGGGCCCATACTTTTTCTCATTTACGTCAACAGATTGAATTCATCAATTCAAAATGGAGAGGTGATTCAATATGCGGACGATACGACTCTCTGCATCAGATCAAGTACGAAACAAGATCTTGAGATCAAAGCCTTTATTGAACTAAACGCATGCATCGAGCACTTTTCAAAGATAAATCTAAAAACTAACTATGCCAAAACTAACGTAATAAAATTTTGTCTCCGTCAACAAGAAGACGAATACAGACCAATTGTGATGGCGGATGAAGCTATCTTAGATGAAGCCGAATCCATCAAGTTTCTGGGGATGTACCTGGACAGGGGACTGACCTGGAGCGATCACATTGACAGAGTTTGCTCAAAGGTTGCCTCAGGCACTTATGTCTTACGCAATCTAGCAAAATTCTGCTCGTTTGATGTACTGAAAACTGCCTACTTTGGCATAGTACATCCACATTTGACCTACGGTTTGAGACTATGGGGCAGCTGTTCTAAATACAAATTTGACAGAGTATTTACAACACAAAAGATAGCTGTTCGAATAATTTCGAAATTAAAACCCAGAGAGTCGTGTAAAATTGCCTTCAGGGAGCTTGAATTTCTAACCTTACCCAGCCTCTATATTCTCGACGTAACCCTGTACTGCCGATTCAAATGTGAACTGGTTCAGGGCAGGGACGTCCATCAGTACGAGACCAGAGGCAGGAACAATTTCAGGACAGAACAGCATAGAACGGCTATGTTCGAACACTTGCCATCTCAAATGGGTGTCAAGTTAATCAATAAGCTCCCTGGAGATCTCAAACGAATTAATGAACCCAAACAATTCAAATCTCGATTAAGACACTTTTTGTTGTCAAAGGCATTTTACTCCGTTGATGAGTTTACAATGGGCCGCTGGGATGAAAATTAATATTTTATTATTATTATTCTATTTATCCTTTTCTGATATCCAAAACATGCAAAATACAATATATTGTTAGGTTCACACATGAGTATGTGGAATTAACTGTTCCTATGATAAGATAGGTTTTAGTTTATAGATTTTTAAATCAAAATGTTGAAATGACGCTTGCAATGCAATTTTGTTAATTGTTTTACTGCAATAAAGAATTATTATTATTATTATTACCTGTTCCTCCGTATCGTTTCCTAATTTCGGAAGGATCAGCAGTTTCTTAGGGTAATTATTTAATAAACATTAATGTATAGTACATTTTATTATAATTATTTCATTACCATCAATGTATAATTACTTTTTTATAGCCATTTTAGTCATTATAGTCATTTTATAGGATACTAGATCAAAAGTTTCTGAGATTTCAAAAACTGTTAGTACTGTAGGCTTTTACTCTGAAATCCAGTACGGTGGAGCACTGAAGTCAGAGAGCAACACCGATTTTTATAGAATATCTAAGAGGTCATATGAGATCACATGCAACATTTCAGGATATTTGATTTAGTACCTACTCCCTAAAGTCACCAATGAGCTTTAAAAATGAAGAAGAATTAGAAAATTAATTATTTTAATGTGAGAGTTACTTTTATATAGAAATACATAGAACCGAAATTTAGCTAAATTTTCAAATTACGGTAACTATTTATTTTGACAGATTCGCGATAAATAGTGTTATATCTTTGTTCTTTTTTAGGAGATTTCCCTAATTTATATATGTACTCAATATATAAATATATATATATATATATACCGATATTATAGGTATTTGGTTTTCCGATCATTTGTTAGTTTAGTTATTTAAACACATGAGTCATAGAAACGGTTAAGTAAATAAGTAACAATTAACGGATCTGCGGTGTAGCATGCTCGCCCGTCAAAGTAAGAGATCTGACCAAGTGCTTTTTGTGACTGGTTCAAGTCCATCTACATTGAAATTATAATTATATGAACATTTTCAATATTTAGGATGTGTATTACAGTCAGTTAATTAATGTTCCATCTTTTTATATCTTTATTACACATATTTGTCATAACTTATGACCGCCCTTGCTTGCGTGGAGGTCTGGTGTGCGTGTGTGGTGCGTGTGCGAGTCCTATTATCTTATCACGTGGGATTACCTCTATAAATAGACTGTACACAACAAGCACATCAGACAAGAATAATGTCGTTATCTCGCTTTTTAAATAAACAATGACAGTTCATTTAATATATACTAATAGGTTTAATTAAAACCATTTCATTAATCTCGATTTTACTTTTTAGTAACTTAACTCATTTTTAATGAATGATTTACTGCAAAACTTATTTTATAATAACCATAAGATATGAATATTATAATACACGGTAAAAAAGATATTTTTTGTAAATCTCTCGATAAAAGCTAATTCCGTTTCGAACACAATAAAGTCTTATATGTCTGAATACATTGTTCTATGTAATATAGGACTTGTGTGGTTAATTATTACTTTTAGTTTATATATGTATAAAACAAGAAGTCATTTGTTTCATCTTCCGGTAGGCAGTACTTGGTTTTATACTAGTAAATCATAACTAAAACCAAAATTGTATGGAATTCTATAGGTAGTGACAGAGACAAGAGATGCTCGTTCTTATATGCAGACCGTTTGCATAAAACCAAGTACTGCCTAACGGAAGATGAAATAATGACTTTTTGTTTTATACATATATAAACTAAAAGTAATAATTAACCACACAAGTCCTATATTACATAGAACAATGTATTTAGACATATAAGACTAGTAAACATATAGGATATTTATAGCTTTAAGACGAACTAATACACAATATTTAAATTTAAAATAAATTGAGTATAAAAGGTATTTCTATGTATATTATATTTGAATATATTTCAATAACTACCATAAAGGGGCATTTTGTAAACGATTCGTTAGACTTAATCACAGCGTTATATTAATAGTTTTTATTATACTGCAGGTGAATACAGGTGTTACAGTTGTTAATTTGTATATTAGTTTTGAGATATGATAATTATTTTTACAAAAACTTGTTTATTAGTATCAATATAATAATTTGTATAATATCATGTGTGCTCATCGACAAGAAATAGACTCCGTCACCACGCACAAGACTATGTGGCCCATGTAGGACTAATGTGTACAAAAAGTGTACTATGTGTGTTTGTAAGTTACAAAAATAAATTTTATTTTGATTTGAATACTTCAATGTTATGTGTACTCTACCTTTAATATTTATGATCTAAAATCAGCAACGTGGTTGGTAACATGCGTAGGAATTGTGTTAATATACTTATTTACTTACCTATTTACAATATGCTGGAATCGAATCGGCCTTAAGTATACCATTGACAAATATCTAACCATATTGTTTCTCTAGATTTCCAAAATATCTAAGAGCATTGATGACTTCACATCCTTACCTTACTCTCCAATTCAACCTCACCACAGTGTCAATAGGATGATACATTCTTTTTCTAATACACCTATAAAAGGTAGAATCTATTAGTGAGGATTGGAGGAGTAAATAATAGGATATAAAAGTATGGAACTTGCTCGTATTGCTTTTAAATGTACCTTTGTTGAAAATCATTTTGCCTTGTAATGTTTTGCATGCAAATAGTTTTATTCAATACAAACTACAGATTATGGAAGCAAATAAAGATATCAGCCCAACCAACAACTATGTCACCTAAACAATAATTCTTTCTTAATTAACAATTTACTCACTAAACACAAAACGATTGTGGAAAATGGAGCACTAATTTGCTCTCAAACTGCATTAGAGCGGACAGATGTTAATCACACGGTACAAGGGTACCACCCACCGTTATTAACAAACACGAAACTTCACATTGCCAACATTAAAACCATGATTGGATTTGGACGAACCACAGATTTGTAGGAGATCTGATATTAAAGTATCTCTAAAACGTTTTAGGATTTAGTGTGAGGATAAACTCTTAATAAGCAATGCATAAAGTGATTTTCATTTTCCTCCCACAACCAATTTTTAAACGAGTTGAACATGTTTCATACACTTTGAAGATTGGTAACTACAATCCCTCCCACCAACATAAAATATAGAGGAAATGTGGAAAAAATATAAATTTTAACACAATTTCACGTTTTAACAAAGATTTACTAAAAGCTATTAATTCACAACAAAAGTTGTTGGTACTGATAGTACAAAACAATTGTATACACATATGAACATTTTCCGAGTACTCTATCCCAAACGACAATCGTTGTGAAGGTGTCAAGAAAGTCAGAATCAAGTCGGTGCAGATCAAGTCAAGAATTCCGTATTTATTAAACTAATACCAAAAGCTATTTGACTGATTCGATTCATTGGCCGTGAAAAGGGTCGAGGCTTGGCTGAGTATGAAATTTTTTAGAAAAGAGTATTAAAAAATGTTTGGAAGCAGCCACTTTCACAGTTAACAAACTAAATTATGTAAATTGAACTTCCCCACACAATAGATAAAGCTGTTTAAATTAGTATTTCATTTAAAATAATTTTTATAAGAACCGTACGTTTCAGTGTACAAATTAAGAAAAATGAAAGGAATAAAAACTGTTTTCAAGAGCTTTCTTATGAATACAAACGTTTACGTAATTACGATAAATAACGGATATAAAAAGGTTTGTATTCAAAGCCTAATTAGATTTAGCTGCACTGAACCGAAGGCTCTCTAAGTGCTTGGCTGAATCATCACAGTATACTCTCTATATCATATTTAGACTCATGTGTAAGAGGTTTAATTTTCAATCGTGCCATTTGTCATCTATGAATATGTTTTAATGGATAATTTTAATCTGCTCTTAAGTAATAAGTATATATGCCCAATTATTAACAAAATGAATAGTCAACCAATGATTTTATTTATTTATAAATGGTATTAATTGAATACCATGACGTACGAGCATTCGACATGCGGTAAAGGTGGTATAAAGTATAACACACACTCCCTGGGCCTGCGGCTACCATGCTGCATCTCGGATATTCATGCGGTAGTCGAAGATATGACACACTTACCCAAGACCATGCCTTTGGCGATAATGCTGTATCTCGAAAATACTCACACTTGATACGCAGGCATGTGACACCAAGGCCATGTCTGCGGTTGCCATGCCGCGTCTCGTAGATTCGAACGTGATACGCAGGCATGTGACGCTCGCCATAAGACCATGTCTGGGGCCACCATGCCGCATCTCGAATATTCGAACATGGTAAGCAGAAATATGACACTCTTGCCCCAAAGCATGCCTGTGGCCACCAAGCTGCATCTCGGATATGCATACTTGATACACGTACATTGATACCCATGGCCTTAGGATATTCATGCTTGATACGCAGACATGTGACACACTTACCCAAGGCATGCCTGTGGCCACAATACTGCATCTCGCATATTCATACGTGATACACAGAAATGTGGCACTTATATTACCCCATATTTTGGTCTTACATAATGTTAACTTACAAAAAAACAGTTTCTATACCGAAAATGAATTTTTACGAACTATGATATATTTATGGACTGTAAATATATCGTGATTTAACTTTATATTTGACCTCCATATTGAACTGAACCAAATATGGAACCAATTGTATACACATACGAACATTTCCCGAATACTCTATCCCAAACGACAATCGCTGTGAAGGTGTCAAGAAAGTCAGAATACTCACACTAAATGCCCAATAAATGAATTGGCGCACCATCATGCATAACAAACGCTACCCCAGCGTCATATTCAGTTAGTGTACGTATTTTTATGTGCTTTGTGTAGTCATATTACTGATTAAAGTCAACGTTTTCAATTATCATCTGTACTAGTTATATTGTAGTTCGAACCAAAGAAATACCGATCTAGTTACTTTATCAATCATCTACATGACCGTTATTCTAGCACATAACCCATGGGCTCTTACAGGAACAATTGTTAAGTAAACTAATTAAAAACAGATTTTAGTTTGTCCATTAATTTTTTATTGTTCGTTTGTGTCATAAAATTAGTAGATTACTTCGCATATATTGGCTTTAAAATTTAATATTAAAAAGAATTTAACAGATGCAAAATAAAATAATTTATTAGACTTTAGGGACATTTCTACACCAATTACCACGCAGATAAAATAATCAAATCACGTTTATTTCCACACAAAAATGATATACAGATGTAATTCTTTATATTTTATATAATATAATAGTGTTATATAAAGTGTTATATAATAATTAAGATAACAAACCATAAAAATGTATATGAATTTCTTGTTTCAAAATAATATACAGGGTGTTTAGTGAGAGATTGGCACTACTTCAGAATCCGTATGACAGTAGACACAAAAAAGCAAAAATGTTGAATAAACGTATCTCGCTTTGTTTATTGTCTGTTTGACCATTTTTTTATTTAAAAAATCGTATCTCAGAACCCGTTGAAGCAAATAACATGGTACTTGGCATTTGTGTTAAACTAATTAAAGGTAAAACAAAAATAATTTAAATAAATATAATCACTTTACATTTCAAAATGGCGACATTTAAAAGTTTTCAAATTAAATAAAAACTGTTAATCCTAACTAAAAAGTGCGAGAATTATTATTTATTGCAAATTTATAATAAAAAACTCAACGACAAAACTAACGATACCAATCTTTTTAGGCCCAGCAGATGATCTCCAAGTATACCAAACCACCCATTTAAACCGAACTGCTGCTGGTGAGACCTAATCAAAGATTCATGAGGATTCTCTAGTGCTAAAGTATGCATGTTACGAGAATATATTATACCACCTCTGGAAAATTTAGTTTCGTCTGTAAATAACACTTTCTTAAAATTCTGAATATTACTTGTAAGTTGTCAATTACAATATTCAATCGTTGGAGAGTAGTCTTGAAGTAACTTTTGGACTTTAATCATGTGAAATAGAGATAAACCATTGGAGTAAATCGTACACCACACTGCAGTTTGTTTGCATTTAGTCCATTACAAATTGTCCTTATGCCTGTCCCTGGACTTGTTACGCCATTCCATATTTCCTGAGAGGTTATGTAATAAACATCATAAAAATACATTGGTCTTAACGAAGGCTGACTGCAGAATTTACTGTTGAAACTTAAATTAAAGACATTTTGTCACATTCTGTACATACGAATAAGCATAATATTGAGTTTTTGGCTCCAAAATGCTCATGATACATAGACCTTTAAAATGAGGCATCATTTACCTATTTCCTACTTGAAAATTTTCCAAAAACGACCCCTACCCCCAGTGCCGTTTTGAGTATTTTTCCCGGAATAGGTCTACCTAATTATATTGAGTTTAAAACGGGGGTATCTGTTGAAATGAATAATGCTGCTTCGTTTATTGGCTACTGAAGATACAGCACTGGTGGTCTGAAACACCCTGTTTAATGTGTCGTTTTGACGCTAGCCGCCATTTTGTATTTCGTATAAAAATGTTATTATCTATATAACTAGTAAAGCTACCTATAAGAAACTTATCAGATAGGTTGTGAGAAATAAGAGGTACACTCAAAAAAATAATTGTGTGGTTTTCTTTAATATTAATAAAATACCACCTATTGAAATTTTTTAAGGTCAAATTAGACAAAAAAACAGTATATTTTTACTATTATTTTTGCAAAATACCGACCATTTCCATATTTTATAAGATTTCTAACGGTACTTTTTCAGCGATTCCGTCAACGCATAAGCGAGGGCAATCACTTTAGAGGTATGATTGCACAAGCCTAGTACAACAAACATTTTGCCAGTTGAAAGGCATCAGCATTGTGGCATCAGTTATTAAAAATGTACAAGATTTCGACTACTTTTTATTTTTATAACTGTTCTTTTTTTTCAACGAATCCATCAACGCATAAGCGAGCACAATCACTTTAGAGGTACGCTTGCACAAGCCAGTAGTAAAGTAACAAACAGTTGACTCTCAACTGTGACACCTTTGTTTTCTACATTTAATTGTTATCAATAAGACTAATATAGTGAACATAATTAGAAAACTTTAATTTTGGTAATATTGGCGAGTATCTTCACTAATATTTCTTACTATCGCTCAAAATTATAAACGTGTTTATTAACTATACAAAAAAAAACTCCTAGGCCCATCATACATACTAGTGAGCAAGTAATAATATAAATTAAATGTGATGGTAACAAGTTCTTCCAAAGGTGAAGTTTCATTATGAGTACTTTCGTTGTACGTTATATAAATTATATTACGAGACGTATCATTGCAAGTCTGGGTTGTGGCACATAATAGGAAGGCTAGCACTAACTTCTGAGATATACGGTTTAAACATTGCATGCGTATAGAGTATTAACTTCTAGCGATACCATTAGTATTACAGTTATTAATTTTGATCTATTTACATTATTAATAAATAATAAATCCACAAGGAGAGGCTAGGTGTTGCAAAAAACACGCTAGTGGCAAACAAACTAACACAGACAAGACTCGAGGTTGTGGATAAAGGAAGGTCAGGGGTAGAGCACACTTCACTTCTAACTATGAGTCAATTAGGCAAGTTCTGTCAAAATAAAATATATTCCTGGACCTAGTATTTTCCAGATTAGGACACAAGTTTTAACAATTATTAGGAAACACAAAGAGGGTCACAAACATTCTAAAAGTACTGAAATACTTGTTAGTCACGTTTAAAATAGACACGAGTGTTTTCAAATTGGATGCACGACAGAAAGTAACAGAAAATTATTTGAATGCAACTTACAAAAATAGTCGATCTGGTATTGGTACAACCTAGAAAAGATATAAATTATAACAGTTTATCAACAATTCATACAATTCTATGTCAGATTTACTCCATTTTTATCAGGCTTATATTCGTACTTAGATTTAGAATACAATCTGATTTCTGTTTATGGTATGGGGTAGTTTGTAAGAGACTTTTTTTATGAAAATTAATATTAGAAGTTTTTATTGCTTGGAATTCATCATTTTGTATCCTAGTGCTGCAAAATGATCAGTATCGTGACAGGTTTTCCGAGTGCTGCAACAATGTAAATGTTTGATAATATATATGGTTGTAAATCTATTACTGACAATTTCGTTCACTTGACACAACCATAACCCAATTATAAGATTTAATATACCATTAGCCGTCTAAGCGCAGAAAGAGTAAACTACATGTCATGGTATCAAAACATTTTTTTTTATTATTATTTAATATTAGTACTCTATTAGGTAGTTGTAGTTGGGCACCAAGGAGGATAAGATATAAATTTTAAAGTAATTTTTATGCTAATTACAATACACTTCAATAATCAGTATTCAACATTATCACATAGGAAAGTTTTTAAAATCATAAAGAAGCAAAGATAATTAATGGCTGCCTAAATATTCATAAAAGAGTAGGTTTTTATCGTCAATTGCACTTCTTTGGAAGGGTTATTTACACATAACTAATGTTTCCAAAAACATTAACTATATGTTAAATAGTTAAAAACATCCAACATGGGTTATCTATTACCGTTTACTATAATTTGCAATTATGTACTGGAAATATTATTTTTATTAGACGTCATATAACTTGTCTGTGCTTTAAATAAAGTTCTAAAGAAACTTGAAACCACATATTCAATATATAATTTGGGACCCCATCATAAACCTTCACGTCACAATCACGTCACGAAATATATTAATTTATCTTATAAGACATAAAGCTAAAACTTTTTTTGTAATATATGAGGACTATGTTTATTAAACTATTCTACGCCATTACTACATCTTCCTACATAACTATTTTATGTTGCGTAATATAATAGTGGATCCGAACTTAACAGTAATATGTACCGTATTATAAAATTTCGAGCTTTTATATTCTTAGATTTTAAAATTGATTCTCATTTTAACGATAGAACTCTAGGAAATGAAAGCAGATTGTTCATGCAAACTATTCAACATACGGACAGACGTTTTAGTTATTACAAACAGATGAATTGTTTCAGCTACCTGCAGCCTTTATCTTTATAGATTACGATGTATTTGGGAAAACAACGAAAAGCTGACCACTACAGAGATCACCGTTTGGACTGTTTGTTACTATAAAAACAAAAGTGAACCATGTCCCTTTGTTAACAGTACAATAGCATGAATGATCGTTTGTATTATGATGGAACCAATAATGGTTTCCATCAGGTTATAAAATCCCCATTGCGTCCTCCCATCACCTTGTCACTTATGAAATCTGTATTCCTGTTTAATGATTCAATTCTGACGGTCCATACTACAGCAATACATTTACCGCCAAACAAAAGATTTCAGGGGACTAAATTAATTTTTCAGAGAAATAAATTCCATAAGGGACGGTTATTTGTATGCAACGAAAGTGTTTTTAATTCCAAATAAACCTGTCTTCTCTCAGTATTGAAAGTTCCCAGTAAGTGCAGTTTAGGGAACCGTTAAATTAATATTCTATTAAGACAATAAGTCTCAGAAACAACACATAAATCTTAAAATAAAACGGCAAGAACTTGATAATAGGACGGGAATGCACAGCACCTAGTGGGAAGATTTTAATTTTACAAAGCTACTAATAGAATACCTAATATTTAAAATCATTATCCTATTTTATTGGCTTAACTGAAACTTCTTCATAGTAAAATTATTATGGAAACGATGCTTTAATTTATACAATACAAGATACAATAGGAAATATTTAAGTATTATAAGCCCTCATATGTAGGTAAATAATGTTTTTATTTATTGTGTAGGTTCACATTAAAAGCCCTATTTTAGGGAAATAAACAGAACTTTTTGTAGAAATATTCCTACTAAACTGTCTGATAAACACATATTTCCCCTGAAGCAATTCATAACCTATAACGTTTAGTGTTTACTCCTACCGTAGTATTTTATATTTAAGATTTATCGTGAAAATGTTTTAATCTTAGTTATAATTATATGTTAGTTAAAATAGTTGCAACTATGATAGTTAAAGATTAAAAATTTCAGATCTAAAAAGCACTGTATTTTTGTATAATAATTCTGTAAGAATTTTCACGTACTCACTGAACGCATTGGATAATGCATGAAATAGCTTATACAATTACATGACATGTACAGATCTCAATGTATAATGAGAAGGGAAAGGTCAAAGAACTGTACCAAACATGATCAGTACTCACTTTAAAATAAATCATGCTTGATTTTTAAATGTTTTAGAATTATGTTATGCATAAACAACCAGCTTACACGCCATATAAAGTTGACATCCTACTCCATTATTTTTCATGAAGCAACGTAAAGTAGAAAATGTAGCTCAAGACAAAATCACGTGCAGTAGTAAAATTGGAAGCACGTTTTTAGAGCATTATAATGCATACAGCTCCTCGCCAAACATCTTCTAAAACACCGTACCCTGCCTTTGCTATCTTTATAGATCCTTTGAATAAATAAATAGATATTTATAAAGGTGTATAAATATTTATTTGTAATTATATAAGAAATTATTGATGGAATTTAAATTGTTCTTTGAGTTCAAATTCCGTTTCCTTAATATATAAATAATTGTAGGTCATAATTTATTTCGAAGAAAGCGACATTGCTGCAAGTAGGTAATTTTATAATACACATCATTAAGTAATCAAACGTTTAAGTGGAAAGTAGTTTAAGGAAAGGAAGGATAGAATTCATCTATTCGGCCAAGTTATAAAGATTGCTGCATCGACTTATTAGTGAAATAACTTACTATCAATTAAATGAGATACTGACTGCCCGATAAAATCATTATTTCTACTTAATTTTCATAACCTCCCATAGCAGCGTGTCTTAAGTTAAGACTAGCTCCTATAATTAAATTTGATTGCTATTAAAAAATCACCAACCATTTTTAATGCGTATTTTAGACTTTTAACCATGATTTTAAACCTGCGGATCAGGTAAAAGTACAATACTAATAAATAATACATATTACATATTAGAAACCTAATATTTCTACAAACTTCAAAGGTATGGCGGAGAGACGACGAATCTCAGCTGCTAATTAAATTCCACGCTGTACCGGGCAACGGCCACCTCAGGCTCTGAATGTTCACCTGGATTCCTTTGGTCTTCCAGAATTCCTTGGTGGTCTAAAAGTGGAATTTTAAGAAGAATCTCAACCTAATACATTAAAAGGTAATTTTTAACTCCATTTTCCCACAAATACAGGTAATTTAAGTATGGTAATTTAGATTTCTTGTAATGCTATTATACGTCTGAGTCTGAGGTATACAGACACATATTTCTGAAAGTTTCTCATTCTCATACAGAATATTAAAAGTATTTTGCGTGTAGCAGTCACGTAGGTCTCGAATAAAGAATTTATTCTGGTCGTCTAAAACCTATTATACACAGTTTTTTGGGGGTAAAGGCATGAGGTCTAGACCACCGCCAATGGCTGGGTTACTTAAGGACAAGTTCTCTGAGTTGCCGTCCAAACAAAAAGCAGCCATGCACGCGGTTGCCAGCACCAAATACCCAAGAACAATGAGACACAGCCAAAATTAACATTGCTGTTCTCAGGTTTCCATAGAATTTCATAAGAATTCATCAGATGGACCTTTTCCAGATCAGTACATATTTGGTGATTGTGTTATAATATAAATATTATGATATAAGAGCAAAGGGCATTCTAAAACATGTTTAAATTCAAACGTAAATAAATTGTACGAACATATAATTATGTATCTTGCCTTTTATAAGTAGTATACGGACATGAAACTCTAATTTATTTCTGTTAGAGATGTTAATTTATTTAGGAAATAACGACCAACCGATGAAAAATAAATATGATTCAGGTGGTTGTAATCGTTCTTTAAATATTACTTCTTATAACAATATTCCACGCAACAACAGACTACTAATTACAGACCTAATAATTAAACATATAACCAAATGTACGATAGTATGGGTCCAGTTTTAATTTGAGGAAAAAGTCTTTTGGAAATATCTCTTAGACGTTTGAAATGAGCATTTCCTTTATTATTATTATGTGGACAGATAAATATTTAATTTTGCTTGCAATAGGATGAGACGGTGCTTGAATGTTTTTATTACCTTTTACTTATTTAATTTTAATATTTTTTACTCTATTTTCTGTTAAATTTTATGTTTAAATTTATATTTATGTGAACTTAAATCTTAATGATTGTTTTTTACACTTCACAACACTACTATTTGTAAATATTTATATTTTAAAAGGTAGTTAAGAAACCCATAACGATATTGACAACACGCCGAGTTGTACATTGCTAGGTTCAACAGTTTTGTTTTAGAATATGAATATGGAATACAACATATGCACCACTTGCTTTAGAATGCTTAGATACAGGAAATACTGTAACTAATGTTTCTATTAATATCTTAGAAATTTATAAAATCAAAAATAAGCATGCATCAACTGCATAATGTATCAATGGTATACTAAGGCTTTATCGATCAGTGATGACTATATTATTACGTAAGTACCGTGTAAGGCGGCTAAGGAATACGCCGTCCATGCTGTGTTCGCAACATGCTCGCTGCTCTTGTATAGCCTACTAGCGCCGTATTGACCGATACCGCTTCAACTTAACTGATCTACTTGATTATTTAGCGTCTCAACTGTCACACTGGCTATTTTTGTTAGATGTACCGAGGAACATTATAAATATTGTAACATTTATTCCAAGACCACGAACCATATTACTCGCAGCTTGACTGGAATGACAAATTAATGGTATTTGGGAACACTTTAATGCCATTTAATAAAACTCAGCAATATGGCTGCGGAGACCATGACAACTTGGATAAACAATAGGTATACATATTACACTGAAAGTAAATAAATGCATTAACTATTATTAAAATATCAGTTCAGTACACGATTTCAGGCACATTTACATTAAATAAATTGTGTGAAAAACGGAATTTCAATTCATTAAAATAATATTTATAAAAACAATAAATCATATTGGTGATTTTATGCAATAATAAGTAATAAGAATTTTATTTTTTTAATATTTTACAATAACTCTAAGTACAGTACAAAAATACCTAAAACCATTAAAGAGGTTATGAACCATATCAGTTATACGGCTATAATAAATAAAAGTAGTAATATGGGAACAGGGCAAAGCTATAAAGGGAGTTGAAAACTGCTTAGAGTATATATGTTTTGTTTGTCTATTTTGTAAGACTTGACAATACATATGCTACCAATTTCTCGACACAGTTTTGACGTGACAACGTCTTATAATTCGACGGAGCCGGCTGCACGTACCAAAAAACATGACGTCATGCGGCGTTACCTCGCTCTGAGGCGTTCCATTTAAGGCTTGAAGTGCAAGCGAGAGCGCGGAACGAGCGACAAAGAGGCACAATCGGCCTCCGCGTTCGGCAGCGTTCGACATCAATCGGCCTCCGCGTTCGGCAGCGTTCAACATCAATCGGCCTCCACGTTCGGCAGCGTTCGACATATTTCTCTCTCCTACTTGAGTGAGCGGTGCGTCCGCGTGGACAGCTGCTATACAATAATACATTTACATGTTTTCGTCAAGTATGAAGTGCAGTGAAAAGTGAATGTGGTGTCAAGTGTTTATAGCAACGATAATTGCGGCGATAAAGGTCATGATTCTTTCGATATTAAATATATGTTCAGTGATATATTGTCTAATATTCGCGCTTCATCATTAAAATAAATAGCATCGGTCCGCTAATGCAGCGATTGTAGGTTATACTATAATTGACAAAACTATAACAAAAAGTTAACAGAACTATTTCACGATGAGTAAAAAATCAATGGCTTTACTATTCGATCAAAATAATTATCGAGCGTAGCTATGATTTCAAAAAATTAAAACATAAATGTTAAATCTTCCACATATCATAACAACGTGTCTGAAATGACAGGTTGGACCAGCCAGCCGTCAAAGGGAACAATTTTCTCCTATATCAAACACATTGAGGCGGGCTTTTTAAAAGCTAGAATTACAAAAAGTTTTAATGGTGTTTCTAAATTTTAAATTTAAGATTTATGATCAATTGACATAATTATTGTATTCATGCGTACAAATAAATGTAACTTGATCAATTCCATTGTGATTTCCATTTACCTCCTTCTGTATATCCATACAAAATATCTATCAAACAAATAAAATTAAAATTTCCTTTTGAAAAATGCAACCATTCCGTCAGTATTTTCTTATGACGTTGTCACGTTCAACTATCGTCAGTAAACCGACTTTACAGACAACCGGTCAACAATATATTCCTTGTCAATTTCATTGTTTCAATCATTTTATTTATATTCCATATTCGATTCTAGTCACAGTTCAACAAATCAGTACTATATCAGATATAACATGTTATACTGTACATACGGCGGATAGTGACTTCAAACACATTTATCAATGTATGTTTATAGGACATGTTTTCTTTGGAATTATGAGTACTATCGGCCACAACAGTTTGTGACACCCTTTTGTGAACACCCTGTTGATGCAGAGTTAATAAAAAGTTTGGAGACCCCCTGTTAGTATTTTAACGGCTCACACTAAAAAATGAAACTCTGAACACTTTCATGTTATATTATGACATATTTTTTGGGCATAATTACTACTTCGTTCACAAACCCAAAATGGGGGATTTTGGAGGCAACCCAAAAATTTCAAATGATAAACTCCCTCATTTTAAAGGTCTTGATAAAAGGAAACTAGCAACACAAACTAGAGATCTATATCTTAAACCAGTACAAAATGGCGACCAATTGCAAAGTTTTAAAAGTCACAATTAACCACTTACGACTTTAATTATAAGTAACCTTTTAGAACAGCTAAAATTGTAAATTCTGAATACCATTCAATAACTTCTCATTTTAAGGCATTAAAAAGGGAAAAAACCAAAGCAAATTATGGTTTTAAATATCAAAACTAGCTATTAACAAAAGTTAAAAGAATTATTAGGACTTACTAACTGTAGGAAACTACATTCCACAAGTTATGGGTTTTGTCCAGTCTAATCAGTTGCTTTGGCTTGTCTTATCAGAGGCTTACCTTTAATACTATCAGGTCTTGCCATACTGACTGGAGTACATTGTTCTTTACATTCCTCATGGAGTTAAGCGAACAGGGACGTATTACGTTGTTAATGATGCGAGGTTATGGTGATAGGATTCGATCATACGATCAAGTAGAATATTTATTTAATAAAACATTTTGCCATAGAAACCCTATATCAAGATTTGCTGTTTGCCCATTAGAACCTTTTAAAGAAGGAGGCGCAGTGAAGAATCTGCTTAAATCTGGAAGACAACGATCAGCAATAACTGAGGGCCATTGTCTGGAGCTTGATGTCTGTTGTTGAAAGATCACATGTGTCAAATACTATTCTCTCAAGAAAAGTGGGAAGTTCTCCCGGTATCCGCTTGTAAGATTTTATATAAAAATCAATACAAGGCATAAACAATTTATCTTATACACGAGCCGAACGACGTTGACTTCGATCGAAGGATACAATATTGTGATAAAATTATGAGTAAAATAGATAACCAGACACAACTTAAATTATTTGCATTTAGTGACGAAGCATTTTTATCCTTAACGAACAGGTTAATAGACACAATTATAGTCTCTGTATTGATGTCAATTATTACTAGGTGCGGGAACACTACACTCTACATAAAGAAAATATTAACGCTAGGCTAGGTGTGATGGGAGGAAGAGTTATTGGACCATTCTTCATTGAAGGAAACTTTACTAATGATGTGTAATTATTAAATATGGTCCAACAACACATAATTCCAGCAACCCAGGCATTCAGAGGTGATTTTGAACAATTTTGGTTCAACAAGACGAGAGTACCTCCGCATTATAGCCGGCAAGTCCTCCACTACTTCCATAATGTTTTCCGAAATCGATGGATAGATAGACGTGGGTTTATTGAGTGGCCTACATAATCACTGGACCTTTCACCACTCGACTACTTTATGTAGAGTCAATAATAGAGTGTACAAATCAAAGCCCCAAGATATTGATGATCTGATAAATCTAATTGTACAGTAAATACAAGGCATTCGTCAACAAAGATTACAGCGAGTTGTGTGACATATTTATTCCACATTGGCGCATTTTCAAACTGCTGAAGGGAAGCAATTTTAACGTTTCTTGTTCAACACCATGTATGGTGGTAAGTAATTAAACCCGACCTGATTTACTTTTTTCCTTCATTGGTAGCATTAAAAATACAGGTTTTAAAGAAATCTCTATTTTCCCTACTATATAACCTTTTATCAATGGCTTAAAAATAAGAATTCATTGAGTGGTACTTTATATTTACTATTTTATTTTTTACAACTTTCTAACTTTTATTACAATTTTATTTACATTTAACTACTTAAAAAGGTTACTTATACTTAGGTTGTAAACTATTAATATTTATTTCAAACAAAGCTAATGTCTTAAAAATTTAAATTTTGCTTTTTATTTCTTTATTTAATCCAACGGTTAAAAAAGACCCAATACATACTATCAAAACAATACAATAACAAATAAATAACCGAAAACAATCAAGTACAAAAGTAATACAACAGACTCACAACAAAGATAAATATAATAACAACAGTAATGAGACGGTAACTTATTAGACAAGATGGTAGAGATTTTTAGACAGTATATAAGTCAAGACAAGACAGCAGTTCTCTCTTGAAGGTATCACCGCTCATAGAAGATGACCGGGTCTAGTTGTTAGCTAGGCGTTGAAGGCGACGAAAAGCACTATGAAACATGTACTGAGTAGTAATATGTCAACTCGATCAGATCAGGTGCATCGATGACAGACCAGATCAACTTCTACAGAAATAGTAGGTCGTGAACTTTGCGTCATCAATATAGGGGTTTCAAGTTTAACTTAAGTTGAAGGTCATCACCTTACGGTACTCTAAGCCCAATCAAACGAATGAAGTGGTTCTGTATGCTCTCAAGCCTATCAATGTGACCAACAAGGTATGGTTTCCAAACCGTAGAAGAATATTAAAGTATGGGTCCAACAAGCTGGACGTACAGGGTATTCAGAGCTTGGACAGAAAACGTGTCACAACTGGCCCTAATTACGAAATATAGTGCTGCATAAGCCTTTCTTGAAATGTGATTGGTATGCTCATTAGAATCAAGGTCGAAAGCAAGTATAACTCAAAGATCCTTGATCTTAATACAACAAGTAAGGAGTTGGTTATCAAGGTTATAATGATAAAGAAGAATAGAGCACTTTGAAATAACAAAAGCATTTCATTAACGTCGCACTAGTCTGCCAGCAAATCAGTACTCTTTTGTAGGAACACTCAATCTTCCACAGATGTAATTACTTTGAAAATTAGCGTCATCAGCAAATAGTAGAACATTAGGATCCACACATTGAACCAGATCATTAATAAAGATTGTGAACAATACTTGGCCCAGTAGGAAACCATGAAGAACACCAGAAACTTCTAGCACATGAAGAAAACGATCACGAAGATAACATTCCAGGCAACGCAAGAGCGCCCCGCCGACACTAACACCTCTGAGTTTAGTAACAAGATGATTGTGACTAACACGATCAAATGCTCTCGAGAAAACTGTGTTTATGGCATCAACTTGGCGGGAGTTAGAAACCTTTTGATAATATGATTTTGAAAAGATAAGAGGTTTGAAGAGGTCGAACGCCCTTTGGCAAAACCATGTTGTTCAGCGTTGATGACACTCTTGAAGTTGAACATCAATCTTCCAAGGACGAGCGATTCAAAGGCCTTAGCCAGGGTTGACTTATATAATTATAGGACGATAGTTAATAATATCAGATGGAGATCTAGACTTTGAGATGGGCGTTATATACCCAATCTTTAAATTAGCAGGGGCGATGCTAGCAGCCATAAGTCCGTTGAAATAGATAGTGATATGAGGTGATATTACACTTCTGCTATGTGTTTTTACCGCATTATACTTCTTAAGTATACACAAATATTCTGTACTTAAAAAATAATGTATTTATCTGAACTTTATGTGAAAAGAGACCTTCGATGAAGTAAAATAAAGTGGAATGTTAGTTCCGAGTATAACTACTTGTTACAACACGTTACGTTTGTGTCGCCTATGGCCAGCGCTTGCTGACGTAGCCCTCGTTGTTTGCTGACGCCTGTTCCCTGTTTGCTGACAGTCTGCCGTTGTTTGATGTTGTGAAACTGTCCTCATCTCGTTTACCCTATCATCCGTTAATCTCATCTTTTCACCTTTGTTTGTTCGTCGAAATGAGCGCAAAACTAACCAAAGCCAATCAGCTTCTGTTTGGCTGTTCAGCTTCTGTTCTTTAATCCAATGTTTAAATTGGATTTTCTGCTAAAAGTCCTCAATTCTCCACACAATAACTGCATTGTTGTTGGCATCAAAATCAAAATCGCTGCAAACATAAAGTGAGTAATTTAAATTCTACTGTGGTGCATCCTGTATCCAGTTAAAATTGTGAAATGTATTTGCCGTTTGATATTCGATGAACAATGGTGTGAATTTACGACTATTTATTTTCAAATGGACACTATGTGTGTAGTATTAGTTCAAATTAACTTTTAGGAAATCTTGGCTCTGTTCAAAATGGTTCTGATATTTAGTTCTGTAAAAATATAAACTACCTTCACCTGAAAAGTACTATAAAGAAAATGTTTATAATACTGTATTATTAAAAACTTGGAGAAGTTACTTTCTACATTTTCTCAAAATTATAAGCAAAGGGTCTATTATACTTTTAAAAATCAAAGTTTTTAACGTGAAAATTGGCCAATTAACTCAATAATTTTCCTACTTCAAATGTTTTTATTTTAGAAATTGTGAACATGGGCATTTTAAAGTTTAGAGATTATGGCTGAACATCAGGTATTTGCATGACAAATGTGTGTTCAATATGCAAATTTCTTGCGTAATTACATTCAATGCTCAGACAAACTCTCTAGTCCGCCAATAATGTCAGTGAAAATATATTTTTTACTGAGATTCTCTAAACACTTTTTCGAAAAAGTAAAGGAGAAAAATTCATTTTGTAAGTCTTCCTACTAATGCATTATTACTCGTATAAGTGGTTGTTCAACCACAATATCATTGTGACGGTATACCTTGCCACTTACATTATCATTAGGCGGCTAGTCTAACTGGCACACATTAATGGAACATGACTGAGGCAGTTCAAAAGGTTCTACACAAATTAAAGATAGCGTATACTAACACAATAGCTTCTAAAAGTTGCGCCCTCGCCTACAGACACCCGATACCGGACCCCATAATGATTCCTTGCTAGCACCGTCCGACTTCTATAGGGCTTTATCCATGCATTTTCCAAAACTCGTAAAGCTTAACAAAAATCTTTTACGTGTTTCTCTCAAATGCGTGGACTCCCAGTAGCTTTCCTTCTACATACTCTATTTCCGTTGTCTAACTGTTCATACTATCAAATGTGGGTGTAGGAGGTCCAACACAATATCACAGAAAAAAGTAACATAGAACATTTATCGCAGACTCACAAGAGCAGAATAGTACTTCTATTATATATATATGTCATTTTCACAATGAGCGAAAAAATTTGCTGCTATTTAATGTAATGCTACTAAATTTGACTAAGAAACAGTTTCTTACATTTCAAACTGGGAAAGCTACAAAGTTTTTCTACCAAATACTACCAAGTATAGCTTTACCTGACTAAAAGAAAATTTCACACACTAAATTCCATTGGATTTTGCATATAGATAAATCATATATATATATATATATATATATATATATATATATATATATAAGGTTTTCACAAACACTTATATAACTAGTAAAATCTTGAATATAAAAATATAAGAAAATCTCAGTATCTGTGAAATGGAATTAAATAGAATTCGACACAAACTTAATTTATAAAAACGGTGCTGTGTAAGAAATGTCTCCACTGCTTTTTAGTTTTTTAGTTTCAATCGCGGTTCGACCCCAGTTTTTTTCAAATAATACTCACACTAAAATCACTATTACTAATTTAATCCATGGAAGGATTTCCTATGAAGTGTATTTTGCTGTCTAAGAATTCTTGGAAGAGTGAGAAAGAAATAGGGTACGTCTCACGATAAGAATCTCAAGTCAGTTCAGGAATCTTCTTATAAATGTTATATTGCCCATGTTGAGTTCTTGGGAGAGTGTGAAAATAAGTAACTGAAATATTTAATAACAAATCTTGGAAATATACCAGTATATTTTGTGATATATGAGAGGCGAACGATGCTATGATGTGCTGCTATATCAAGTTAAACGGACGACGAATATATAATATTTGAATATAAAGAATGTAATATTTGAATATAAGGATTTAGAATATAAATGTTACCGAAGTGGATTGGATAAAAGAGCAGTGACATTCTTTCCAAGGCCGGAGGCAAAACGAAACAGGTCATCTTTGATACTAGAAGAAAGTTCCTTTGGTTGAAAATAAAATATTATACGATACTGCAGTTATTCTACAAACTGTGATTTTTTAAAATTAAAATTAATTAGGGATTATTTTGAGGCCATTTTGTAAAGGAGGTTCACTGCAATACCTCAGTCATGTTGCATTGAAAATAATCCGCGTGAAATTCGTAGCTAGTTGTTTGATTAAAATGTCACGAAATATTTTGAATCTTATCTCCTTCCACTCACGTTCAAAGATCAATTTAGGAATAATGTACTTGTTGTTATCCAAGAGTCAGTCTCTATAAACCTCTAAAACTTAACGGTAACCCTTGATTTATTTTAAAGGTATGATATCATTTTTACTCCTGTTCCCAAACATGATCAGTTTAGGATTCCTAAGTGGGAGTAAACACGATTTGATAACGCCTTCCATGGCTCGGGTGTGCATAGTAACAAACGAATGGAAGAGACGCCACTAAAGATGTGCTAGGAGACCTACTGAACAATGCTTATTTTTAGCTGTACAAAACTGAAGAACTGTCCATTTGCCTATGGGTGGTATATTTTAAACTCTGCACTATTTCCTTTTTCTTTGGATATCCTTATGTAATATGGTTCACCAAACTGTTACTCGCATTAATTTCCAAAATTTATAAATAATTATTTATGTACTATTCCCATTCAAAAACACCTAATTATTTAGTCTAAGACACTAACTCACGACCAAAAAAAACAAATATACAATAAATGAATTGTTAAATACTTAAGTATGTTATGTATAAAGCTTTTTATTACTAAATTTTTTTATTAATAAATCTTGACGTTGATTGATATCGATGACGTTATTTTGCTAAATTTGTTCAAAAACAGGTACATGTCATAACCTATTAAATTTATATGTAATATATCTGTTATCAGAAAGAATTTCTAAAATTTGTTGTTTTTTCACACTTTTAGTATTAATAGTTGAACAAATAACACTTTTTATGTCTAAATGTTACAACAATATTTTATTGGTGTTTGTTTAATTTCTGTGTCTTTTCTTTTTCTATAAGTTACTGGACATTGTTGACAAATCTAATACTAGTCTAATACTAATTAGTACTAATTAAGTGGTCGATAATTTAGTTTGCATTGAGTGATCTTGTTCAGGATTCAATGCTGTGCTTGAATATGCCTTCGGGTGAATCTAACTGAACAACAATTAGGCCTTAGGTAGCTTATCCGTTGCCTTTGTGACGCTACAGCTATTACAGTTATCTCGATAAAGACATAAAGCCCTTACAGCTAACGATGAATTGCTCTAATGCTTTCTGCTAAGTTTGTGGCAACTCAAATAAGCATAGTACATTATTAATTACACGTTATTATATTATATTTAGTGGTATATTATAATATTTAAACAGTATAAAAAGTATACATAAATACATAAATAAAATGTAATATTTACAATATACATTACAGAAGTTTCGTTTAAAATATAAGAAACTTTACACAGTAGGTTATTATTTATTGATTAAAACCTCATAATTTATAAATATTAGTATTGAGAACGAAAAAGTAATTTAACCTGGATAGAATTGAATATTCTATTGTATATATAAACGTAAATATTTTTTTGGAAGAGTATATAACTACAAAGAAAATAATCGTTGGAGAATTGAGCTGATGCGAGTGGTTTACATGAACAGAGCTTTCCTTTCCAGTTGATTTAGCATTGAAATAACAATCATTACAGGTCAGAGGACATTGAACACTGACACGCAAACCGATCGTCTTCTAGGAAACGGCTTTAAGCATGTTATTGAATTAATTCTAATCAGCATTCAAGACTCTTCTTCTGTGCATCACTCTTCCTCTTTCTCAGCCATTCTTTATCGTGTAGTTGTTAATGTACGGTTAAAGCTTAGTTACAAAACGCGTTTGGTCCATTTAATATTGTCAACAACAAAAATGTAAAACCACATTTAATTTTACACAGGCACACTTATTGATATCCATCAATTTCAGAGTACTTGGGAGTTAAATAATTCTTTAAAGTAATAGTCACACTTATGACGGGAGCGAATTTAAGTCTTAATAAATGGTGAATAAAACGTGTTCCTTGTGTATAATTAAACAGTACCGCATACGAACCGTTATCCGTTTGTATCCATACATAACTTTTTGTATACATAAAGAAAACTTGGGAAATACTTTAACATTAATTATACCTGTGCATTTGGGTATAAAACACTAGAGGCAGAGCCTCTACAACACTTAAAATTAACAAATGACAATACCAATAATGTGAGGTATTTATAGAAGTGTACAAAGACTATAATATTTGGTTTTTATTTTGTTCGTTTTTTGAATATTGAAAATCTAAATTTCAGTTGCCTCACTAAAAATAGTCACAAAAGGCCAATTTAAAATTTTGAGCAAATATATAGAAATCTTCTCAACATTTTACTTTTCAGATAAAAACAAACAAAACTCCTTCACTGAAAATCTTTTACTCCATAAGGAAATATTAAAACTGCATTCCCATCCAACACGAACATCAGTAAATATAATCCATGAACCCGTAATTTTGTAAATTTATATAGAAATTATATTATGTTTTAGTTCAATCACCATTACACAATCGGTTTTTAAAAATAAAATAAAATGTCCTTCATGTTGAAAATATTCATCCACGAACACTTCAACGAAAAGAGTTATTTCCATTAATTCAAAACTATTTAAAGAAACAACTTTACATATAGCTTAAAATATACTATTTGTTTTTTTTTTTTAGAGTCAAATTTAACATATTGTTTAGAACATAAGTAATGCAAGCCATACTGTACGTCTATGTGAAATTAAGTTGACTAAAACTCAAATATCTCATATTTTTATAAATCTTAGTTATTTACTATAACACAATGTTGTGTGATTTACCGTTCTGTAAAGCACTTTAAATTTTAGCCCTCTAGAGGTTCAATGATTGAGCATAGCTTGATTAAAATCAAAGATATTAATATTTAACAATTTATCTCATCTATTTAAAATAATTCCAAGTGTCTAGACCATGTTTCCATGTTTTCATCTAACTAATTAAACAAGCTATCACAATTTTATAATTCATTTGTATCCGAGAATGTACAAAAATCATAATAATTCATTAGTGCATCAATTTGTTATAATTTCTTTATTGTTCTTTACAGGCTACCGTCTTAGTAAATTATACCAGAAGAAGGAAGTTTTATAAAACTAAAAATAAGTTTCATTTAGGTCTTCAGTACGATTTATTATGAAAGACCCTTGTTAGACGCTGAAAGGCAAAATTAGATCCATCGACGATCGACACGAGTCTATCCGAGAATGTACACAAATCATAATAATTCATAAGTGCATCAATTTGTTATAATTTCTTTATTGTTCTTTACAGGCTACCGTCTTAGTAAATTATACCAGAAGAAGGAAGTTTTATAAAACTAAAAATAAGTTTCATTTAGGTCTTCAGTACGATTTATTATGAAAGACCCTTGTTAGACGCTGAAAGGCAAAATTAGATCCATCGACGATCGACACGAGTCTATCCGAGAATGTACACAAATCATAATAATTCATAAGTGCATCAATTTGTTATAATTTCTTTATTGTTCTTTACAGGCTACCGTCTTAGTAAATTATACCAGAAGAAGGAAGTTTCATAAAACTAAAAATAAGTTTCATTTAGGTCTTCAGTACGATTTATTGTGAAAGACCCTTGTTAGACGCTGAAAGGCAAAATTAGATCCATCGACGATCGACACGAGTCTGTATTGATGGCAAAGAGCTCAAGTCAGCATCCAAGATGCATAAGACTCGTTACAATCGCATGTTTCCCACACATAACGTGCGTATTTACAGCTAGTACTTGGGCAATTCTTTAAAAATTTCATTTTGTGAGACTGTTTTACTCCGGGATGTGTACTTGAAGTATTAGATCATAATTTCCATCTAACTCTCTTCGAGCTGCAAAGGTTCATTCACATTACGAGTACAAAACCACCTTTTCGTTTACCGTTTGAGTACAAAAAGCAACCTTTATCGTTTTAAAGTGTTATGAAAGTTGAGCTCTGAAGAAATACAAAGGACTATGGAAGGATCGACCATGTGTGAAAAGTTAATGAATATATGAAATGTCAAGTACCTATTAAATTTATCCGCAAACAAATATTTATTCTTAAACATTTGTCATAAACAATAAGTGTAAATTAGCAAGTAAAACAAAATTTCATAACTTTAAACTTTTATTTTTATTTCCTAAATTGAAATGACACAACATATCATGGATCTGTAAGGGAAAACGTAATGCATCATAACTGACAATGTATGTAATGGGGTAGAGGATGTGAGAGTAAGATGTCTTTCCAGTCCATAAAAGCTCCTCGTAACCAAGATAACCATTAATTCCTCTAAGTTGGTTTATAACATACTAATCTGACACTAGATGTTTCTCACTACCATGTAAATGTTACAAGCCTATGACACGAAAAAGAAAAATTATATCTTCAACACCACCCTGCCACTTTAATCACCACATTAAAGAAAGTATAGTTCTTTCGAAGCGTAACAATATAATACTGTAGAACTCTGTAAGGTTTTGTAGACATGTTCTGAAATCATATTTGGTAATTAGGAGGTAGATGTTTTAATATACTTTATTTGTTCAACTTTATTTATCGTGGTAATTCTTAATAACTACCACTATTTCTTGATGAAAAGAAATATTAAATAATGTTGCGACTAAACTCTATTAGTGAATAGCAATGAATGCATTACAAATTTCATTCATGTTTACTTATGTTGGTGACAAAAAAAACATAATCTTAATGTCAACAACGTTATTTCCGCGGAACTTGTTCACGTAAGCTCACTGCTGATATATTCAAATTTAACTTCCGGTTTTCTAAGAGTCATCTAGACAACATTTTGCTTTCGAGCTAGCACGTTTACAGTTTTTCAATACATGACCAAATGCAATTTTGTTGCGTTTTTTTAGTAAAAAGAATTTCTTTTCGAAATTTATAACTAACTGTCAATAAAAACTTTTTATTTGCACTTACTAGCTTTGTTTTAAGTTGCATTGAACATTTATCTATCTTTAATTATATTTATCCATTTATCTTTATCTTTATCTGGAACATATCGAATTAAATTAAATCTGGAGTGAATAAGAGTACTCACATATGAATGAATGGATTAGCAAAGCACCTGGCAAATTACAAAAACGCAATATTCCTATCTTAACAGAGTAACCGATGAGGTTGAGAATACAAATTTGGTAGCAAATGGAATTGTAATGTAGTAACACCTTCCAGTATCTTTCCTGCATACTTATCACAACTTCCTTCCCGCCAGAATTCTTGTTGTATTTCAACCTAGAAAATGTACATACATAATAAATTCTTATAATTCTAATAAATTCTTGACTTCTACAATAGATTTTTAGCTACTAATAAAATTCTAAAAAAAGTTAGTCGACCGCCATTTTTTACATAAATGAGTGATAATGGTAGTTAGGAAATGGAAATGACTGCCATAATTAAATCAAAGGAAAACTACAAGTATCGATTAAACGTAGGAGCTGCCCCACCCAGGGTCCGGATGTGGGATGCCATTGTAATGGGTCGTGATTGCAGAACCATCCGCTCGATGGCGCCGCACTCGCATTCCGTTGTTTTTGTTAACCTCTAAAACTTTTCCCGCGGATTTCTTTTATAGGATGCCTTGAAGTATCAAAACAGGTTTTCATTTATAGACAGTTCTCCATGAATGATTGTTTAAAAGGATTGTTAGTTTTTAACAGCAAAGGCCGTTTTCTTTGTTGAAAATAGCATTGGATTGAAAATTCTCCAGTATCTATTTAGCTGCAATAATAGTATTAGTTTTGTATTAAAAATTAATTTCTTTATTGGATTTTAATATTCAAAATTAACTTCTTAATACTACAGATACGTAATTACTGATACTACACTGTTATAACAATGAAATATTTTAAAATACAATAGGTTTATTTTAAGAAATATTACATTAAACGTACAAAATTTGGATTACGTATCTAAATTGTGTTCACCTGTTTTTCCTAATTTTATTGAATTATTAAAATCTATCTTAAAATATAATCAGATCATCAGCTGAGTTTTGTATTTTAAGGAATATTTAGTCAAGAGCCGTGAATGTTTGGAGTGCCGGTACAGGGAATCCCTAGAGACGGCAATGGTAGTGGGCCACCGCGTAAAGGCACTCCGCTTCAAGAATAACATTTGTACAAATTTGCCAGTCCACATTTATTGTTGGTTTATTCAAGAAAAGTACAGTGTTTAATTCCGAGAAAAGTTGACAAATCAAGAAACACAATGCTGACCATACAGAAGTCAAGCGTCAGCTACAATCTCGTACAACACCAAAACCAAACAGCCACACAGTGATAATAAACAAACCACAAAGCAGCTGTGTCTGCTCGCGCGCACCACCAAGCAGCTGCAATTACCAATGTCTACAATAATCTCGCGGTCCTTTTTTAAGATTTTATAAACTATGATTTTTCCTTCGATTATTTATAAACGGTTTAAAAATACTCTTAAAGTTTCATTTAAATCAATGAAATTCTTCCTTACTTTAAATTAAATAAATAATATAATTTGATGCTTTAGGTACATTAACAATAAATATACAATTCTCTAAAATGTTTTAAAAAATATTACATTACTACCTTTGACAAGACTTCTAATACAAAAATATGTGTATGGTGACAGAGAACTTACATTTTGCAATGAATTTAACATTTTATAGCTACAAAATATTTGTGGAATGCAATTACAGCTTTTGAAGTTATCTAAAATAGTTAGATAGCTTCTATGAGTTTTTTACTAAATGGAAAACACATATTTAATGAAAGCTTATGATAACAGTGTTAAAAAAGAGACTATTTGAATGGATTTGAAACACCAACAAAATAATTTGCCGTGGAGATGGTTTGGACTTCAATATTTCAAATCTTTTCGTAAAGCAAACTTAAATATTCTAATGCAGCTGTTATTCATTGAAATTTGCAATAACTAAATAGACTCTAAGAAATTGCAAGCATAAACAATATTTGTTATGGAGGATTTCCTTTCAAAAAGACAATAATTTATTGCCACAAATTCTGGCCACAATCCGCAAAATAAACAGTGAGGTAGCATTGTGACTTATTGATATTGTGACTTATTGACGATGTGACTTATTAAAAATGTGACTTATTGACATTGGGACTTATTGATCCTGATACTTCAGTGTTCATTATGTTTAGCCACTTGTTCATTTCAGTTAAATTATTACAATTGCACAGTCTACTGTATGCGAGATAAACAGGAATAGCCGTGTATAAATAATTAATATGACTTACTGGTCATTATTACATATGAACTTACATACACAGAATGACCAGAAGAATGCCCCCATTTACGACCCACATTTTCAGTTAAGGGGTTAACGATCGTCTATAGTGTTCTTATTTGCCATTGAATATGTATAAACACAATTCAAAAGGCTCTTAGTACATAAAAATGTGAGGCCGCTTACTCGTAAGACGTTAGAACTAGAGGCCAAGGCCGTCTCCCCCAGTAACATGTCCCATTAAGGATTGCTGAGTTCGGGGTCTGCAGTGCAGCTTTCCTCGCGTCCACCGAAAATTCTCAGTGTTATTTCAAGACGATCGACCAGACCCGCAGGGTCGTAACTACATCTAATTATCAAGTGGTTTTTATACCTAGAAACGTTTTATTAAAATTCAGAATTAAGTGTAATAACTGATCATTTCAGAAAGGAAATTGTCTCTCCACGAGTGTAACGCAATGTAGCCGTTATGGTGCAAAAGTATTTTTGAAATATTTACGTGATCCACTGTGTTGGATCATAAAACTAAAACAATGTAAATTCATAGTGGTAACTAAAGAATCAGTGGCAGGTAGCAGAAGAACCTGCAGTCTCCCACCGCCCACGTCACAGGAATCAATCAGCGCTAGTAAGTAGGGAATAAAGTTTATTTTTCAAACAGTCTACTCCATAATGGTGTGATAATACTCCTTTAATGTGTACATTTATTTATAAATTTCGGTGGTTTTTGGTTTGTTGTAAAGAAATTACATCTGACGACTGTCAGTGCAGCATGGAGAAGTTGTGTTCGAGTGCATCCAAGATTAAGGCCATCATTATTTGAAAAATAGATCAGTTAGTGGTTTCTTGTAAACCTCTACGCACTAGCATTATTTATGAGATTATTTTCTAAACGTTGATAAGAAAGTACAACTCACCCTGTGGTCAGTGCTATATAAACAATGAACCGAAGCGCTACCTCAGTATGCATGAAATATTTGGGCAGAAATTTCAAGCTAGGATAACTAAGACAAAGCAATAGGAGAATGATTTTCTGGGCCACTTTCGCGAACTTGGGTTTCAAGCCTTGCGACTTTCTCAGTGATCCAAGCAAAAGATGAAACTTTTTGCTCAAAACTTGAACAACTCATGAATTGACAGAGAATTCAGCAAGTACTCAATATTGAGACATTTTTCATACATTCATTATGGAAATTCCAAAAGTTTGCGTAAAAAATGTGAGACACATACAGTATTTAGTGTAACTTATAATAGTTGTTTCCCGTGCATGTTAACATAAGATTTTAAAATAATATATATATATATATATATATATATATATTGCGAAATGATATGCATTTTAGCTTTTTATGGTTTATTTACAGTTTGACAAAACATATTTATAGAATGTATAATATATATTAAAGAATGTTTTCTCCTATTACTCAATTAAGTATTTCTCTTCTCTCAACAGTTTTCGAATTTAAGACCCCTTTCTTATCCAAAGTATTCAATTCAAACATGAATATTTCAACTCTGGAAAGCATCCTGATAATAACAAATAATCCCTTAAGCTATATTGTTAATAATGACAAAAACATATATTCCCACAATATATGACTCCTGTTGTATTATGCTTATTGCCGTTCGCATTTATTGTGTATGCTGTGCTTGTTATTTATTTTATGATTTGTACATAGTGTCGTACTTTTAATACGAACACTTTTTGTACAACCAAACGAGCATTTTTTTGTCTTCTTGCTGAAGCACTGTTAAGATCATAAAACTATTGATAAAACATAACTTGCAGTGATGTTGAACCTTTAAGGTAGGTCATTGTAAATTCTTAAGGCACATAGAATCGCCTTAAAACTTACACATGTAAAGCTATTGCAGAATCTGTGCATCCATCGATAAGTGACGTGGTTCAATAAATCTGCAGATTACCAAATCAGCATCCCATAAGACAGTGGTGTGACATATGCACTCCCGCCGATCTGAGCGGGTATATATAGCGTGGCCGCTTGCCAGTGGTATTTCAGTTTCAGTGGCAGGGCAACTTGGGTTTGTTTGGGTCCCGGCCTTTGGCTGTTTTACCACTAATCGAACAAACGCTACATTGATGAGACAAACTTTTATCGGCGTTATAAAGCCACGATTACATCTAAATAAGGTACAATTAGACCATATTGTCTTTATATACATTTAAACTTTTCATTTTGGTGACTATAAAACAAAAACGTGTGCAGGTTTTAGTCATTAGATATTATTTATTTTGGTGAATTGTTCTTCCCTTTTTAAGCAATCTGGAACTCTTCGAATTACGTTTAAAAGTGGCATCCTTCTTTAAAAATTACAGGTTTTTTTGTACTCATTGCAGTTCGTACTCACCTTATTTTGATGTCAAAGATTAAAATTGTGTAATTTTAGTTTTTTTAAATATGTCCTTAACTTCTTAAAATTTCTTATAGTTCCCGAATATGCAGTATAAACTTTACTGGTTACATAATTATTGCTCTGGAATCTATCTATTCGAGGACGAATTTTAGGGAAACTTTGTATTTATTACTTGTGTTAGATGCTCCTGAAAATACAAAACTTATAAATATTAATAGCAAATATTCATCAATGTAGGTAATATCGTTTCTTCTAGAAGGTTTATAATGAGTTGCAGACCGCAAATTATTTGCCATTGTAATAATTATACACTTTCTCACAAAAATACAGTACAAATATTGTCCTTACATAAACTTCACTTTAGAAAGACTCGGTTTCATCCTTGATGTTTTTATAGCGGAAGAAAATCTATGTAGAATTATTACTACCCATTACAGTAAAGTAAAACGATTTATTTTAAATGTATGTGGCTAAATGAACTACATGATGTGTTGGTGCTACTCGTTCCATTTGTGATAAATAATCAGATTGTAGTTGTAAACATTAAACACATAATAGTTTAACCAACCTAGACTTACGTTCACAAGATTTTGAATTCTATAAATAGAGCTAAGATGTCTGAAATCCAGCATTTCATATTAATGCTTCTATAATCGTATTCTCAAGAGAATTATAGATTATAAAAGTGAAAACTGTTTGTGAATTAATACAGGTTACTCTTGCTCTTTTTATGCTTTCTAACTATTTATATTATATAGCTAGAAAGTTTGAATTTGAAATAAAATGTGCTAGTCTTATGATTAAGCCTTATACATACACCAGTGTTTTTACTACGGTGAAAGAGTATTAAATTTACAACGCAAATATAGATATATGATTTAGCATTTCTTAAGTCATTGTTAAATAATGGGCAACGAATTCTATAAATACTTGAACGATGTTCCGTAAAATAAGTTTAAAAAGGTTCAAAAAAAAAAAAAAATACCTTAAAAAACACAACGAAAATCTATTTATATTCTACCTTACTAAATATGTTTGCTCTAAAAATAACGCAGTAAATGTTTTGTTGGCACCTATGAGCGAATCTTTGACTTGAGTATTAGTTACGATGCCCACATATCACAAAACAATCCCTAGTTTGCCAGCCACATAGACTATTGGTTTTAATAAAAAGTTAGGGAAATTACCTTATTAAAAGTAATCAAAACAAGCAGAATGTCAAATAAAAATGTCTTTACTTATTATTTATTTGTTAAAAGGTATTATTCATGAATCATTGGAGTAGTAAGACAAAAGTTGTAAATAATTTATGTATAACAAATAGTAAGTTGTGCTAAAAATGTTTAATACCATTATTAAATAGCAATAATAGTTGGTAAATCAATATAACTGAAACAAATCGTAGTGTTAACTGGTCCAGAGCAAGTGTTTTGTAAAGGGAAGAAATGGAAAGCTGTGAAACCATACTGAACTTCAAAGCCAAGTGAAACATTTCAACCATTATTTGTGACCCCAGATTAGGGCTCGAGGAAGCGGTACGTTATGTGTTCACCGGCGAACAAAGGACAGAAAAGGTTGCGTGGTTCATTTTTGCTTGTGTGTGCTTATGTAAGTTTCACGTTTACAAACAGTTCTTAAAGCATTACATCGATTTTAAATGTTATAAAGAAAGGTAGGAGCAAGACAATGGTTTACGATTATTTTAAAAATAACGTCTAGCACATTTTGGCCCCGCTTGACTTAAAGGTAGGCCACTCTTTTTTATAATCACTCTTTCCATTCCCAACAGACTAGATTTGCGCAAGGAACTGAACAAGGAGAGTAAGGAGGAGATTCGATACAGATAAAAATGGACTGTAGCGATATAAAGTGTTCCGGTAACAAACACCAATTGAACCTTCTTTATCTCTAACTCCGGTGTTTTAAGGTTCAGGGTTTTATCTGCAAAACAGGAATTTAGGAGAGGGAAAGTTCCCCCATCTTTTCATCGCAAAATTGGAACAGTTGGGTCAGCGGCTGAATAGAAATGGTGACGATCTTTCATCGACGACTAAAATTCTTGTTTAACAGAAGACCCGTTAATACAAAAAATTCAATTAGTATCTCTTAGACAATAAAAAATTATATTTATGAAAGCTTAAAGTAGAAAGTTATACATTGAAATATTAAATTACATATGTATAAGGAAGAGATCCACGATATCTCATATTAGGTATGCAGGCATACTACTGCAATCAAGGTATGGATCGACCAAGGGTTGGTCATTGGGGTGGATTTAAATATTTATATCCCTTTGGCTATAGGTCGACTTTGCGTGGAATATTCCTAAAGTTTTGTTCACCGAGAGGAATGTTAGGTATCTTACCAAATACTTGCAAATACATTATATATCTTTACTTAGGTCATATCTAAGGTATGCTTTTCTTTAATTTTAGTGTCGTAAAATCTCCGATAACTGTTGTAGACGTGCTGCTGTGGTCATCAGTAACAGAAATCATAATTTCCAGTGAGTTTCATCGCATTTATATTCATTGCATACTGTTCACCAAGAGTAGTTAAAACTCAATTTTATACATTAAAATGTATTTATAAAGGACTAGATCATTATTTAAAATGTGAATGGTGGAAAATAAACCTATATTATTTGATATATTACATGTACAACATGAATTTAAAGAAGAATTCATGGAAATACATTTCTAAGGAAATCTCGCATTACCAAATCCATAAATGGTCGTAATTTTTCATACCAATGAGCCCCAGATTCTACACATTTATAAGTTTATGTAGAAACACAGTGTTGTCTTAGTTTGCGGTCTAAATTATTAAAAATAATTCTACATGTGAATTTAGGACAATTATTTCAAAGAACGAATGTGCTTCATTTTATCAGGGAGGTAACCCTTGATAATGAAGTCAGTTTAAATGTTAAATGGAAACCTGTATTGCATATAGTTTAACGGACCTTGTTACAACAAGAACAATACGCAAATCGGGCCATGATGTGTTTTTAATTTCTATCGCTCATTTATCCCTCTACAGCAGTCATTCTAAAATCCTTAAGACTTCTTAATAATGAAAAACCACTCAGTGTAAAAAACGAATTGTTTATAGAAATTAACTATAACATAGTGTAGTTTTGAACTTGAACTTGAAGTATTATCACCTTGAAGAAGAAACTCGTTTCTTATTGTATTTTATGAATAGTTTAAAACAAACACCTCAATAATAATTCAATTTCATTCCAGTTATGTGTGTCTAATGATGTTTCATTGAAAACGAAAGGCCTCACATGAATAAATTTGAAATATTATTTAATTGTTTCTTTTAAATTAAAATATTATTATTATTAATCTATTACACTATACAAATACAAATTCAAAACATGTGGGAGATAGTATTCATAATTTCGAGAAAAATGTCCTATAAATATAGGTCTAGAAATGTGTTATTTAGCCGCTAGCCGCCATTTTGTAATTTTTATGAAAACAATAATATCACTAAAACATTTAAGTTAAGGAATCCAAATTTGTAACTTAGGTTTAAATAAATAAGAGGAAAACTTAAAAGAAATAATTGTGTTATTTTCCTTAGTATTAACAAAATGGCCTTTGTTGAAACTAATTCAAGTGAAATAACAAAATAAAACAATCTTGCAATAGCATTTCATACTCTAGAGGCTCACTAAGGAAGGATTTTTCTCTCTGACCTCAGGTCTCCGTTCCACTGGCCTCTAAAGTTGCGAACATTCCCATAAGAAATGCATTGGTGCAATCACAAGTTAATTATATGCTCGATTAACTTAATGATTAATTTTTAAATTTTAATTAATTTTAAATTTATAGTCTTCAAGCCCTCTAGTAAGCTTGAAAGTAACAACACTTATTAATTTAACCTGTTCTCCAGATAATAAAATCGGACGTTCTAGTAAAAATTTACTTTAACCGTACATTTTAGATAAGATTAAGTACGCAGAACTTGGTCAGTAGTATAATGCAAATATCAAAAACAAAGTTATTATCTAATTTTGAATTCAGATTTTAAGACCGTTATATCGTTAGTGGAAATATCTTACAAAATAGACCGGAAATAAATTATACAAGGGCCCTAGATATATTCTCTTTAACAGATGTAGACTTTTAGGCTAGTTGGAGCAACAATAAAAACTTGTGTCGGAAATATAATTCATGTGAAATATAAGTATACATGCGCCTAAAAATCTATCCGCGATTGCACTAAGCATCTGAAGCCCTTAACTTGCTGGGGAAGGAAATCTTCCCAGGGTCACCATCCCTATACTGTAAAGCTCACTTGCTTGGGAATCCATGTTTGACCAAAAGAGTAGATACTCTGCATAGTGAAACTATTTAAACGTTGTTTCGTCTCTTCAGACACAGATAGACGGCAGAGTTCAGCTGTCTCTGTGTTACAACGTACTTAGTTGAAGAATGTGCAGCAAAATTTTGCATTCCGCACTTTCTTCGACTCCATCCCAGCCAGTGTAGGATACTAAACTCGACTACCAAACTTTCCTGGCTAAGACGATCTAACAGACTGAAATCTCTTCATAGTGCATATTGTTCTCTCATATGAAAGAGTGTTATTTCAAGTCTGAACTTTGAAATTTGGCGATTTCCTTTTATAAAGTAGAAAAATTTAAATAAAAATATCTGCAAATCGAATTGGGAAACTCAGATATTTATCAATTAAATTGGGCAAAAGTTCGCCCATGTAAGTTTATCCAGTGAAGCGGTTGGTTATACCGCCATCCATCCTTGTTATCATAACACAGACTTGGTCCACCATTCAAATTATCATGTTTGGGTCCCATCAGTTTGTCTCGCTGTAAAAATTGTTTTTAATTTTATTTTAGAATAAATGATGTTTATTCCGGCAATTTTTAAACTTCATCTTTGAAATAGGCTAATTATAACTCCATGGACATAATGTTAACATATTTAGTCAAATAAAACATTTGTAAGATAAAAATAAACAATAATACTATACTCTAATATAATACACTACTGGAAGGCGTACATGGCAAAACTGTCTGTGCGTAGATCTAGTTTTATCTATCCACATCCGTTAAAATTGCAGAAAAGTCTGCAGAAATTTAAATAAAAGGAGATAAAAGATAAAAACAGCTCTGTTTACTGCTTCTTCAAATTCGCTATGTAAATAATGATTTAAGTTTAAGCGGTGACAACAATAAATTTAAATAAAAAAGGTGAATAAAATAAAAATCTTAATTAAATTACGAAGTGAGTATTTCTGTATCAGTTCTTGCATACAATAATACTAGTAATGTACTGAGAACATCAACGAATTGTATTCCCCTCATCACTTTGTAATACGTTACCGTAGAAGTAGGCATCGCCACGCCACGGGTTTCCCTATAGTAGGAACAACTAAAACATTTAGGCCGCAATAACATAATAACCGTCAACCCGTCATCACTAGAAAATAAGCAGTGTTTCAAAGCATGAGGGTTGTCAATCCGTGCTATTTTTCATTGCCATTGTCCCAAATAAATTACGGGGTAATTCCTCATTTGAAAAACGTTTTTGAAGCACTGGATACAATTCCTATAGTTTATTTTCTTATAATAAAGCGTAATATCATCTATTGGGTTCTGTATGTTAATACTGCGTTTCAATATCTTAATTCACACCTATGAAAGCTCTCTTTACTAGGAATCGCCGCTACTATTGTAACTTATTAGAATTCAGCATCTGTTTTCTAGGATTAGTTTTTATTCCAATTGTTAGATAACAACAAAATAATTTCGAAAATGTCGAATTTTGGATGTTTTGCTGTTTTTGGATTGCAAATAGTTCCTAATTAAGAACTTGGATTCAGTAGCAATTCGTATAATAAATTCGATATTTATATGAACTAAAATTACAAAGTTTTGTGATTTGTATTTTATGTGTAAGTTAATACTTTGGTAGACTCGATCTTTAAACGGGTGAAATATTATTTTACATATCATATCGTCATTTTAAACTTTGGGATTATCAGTATTTAATTTACATTTGTCACATGTTAGTTACCAACATTATTTGGTAAAATTAAAATTAGATAAATTTATTCAATTCTATATATATATATATATATTAATAATTATAAAATGCGTATGTTTACTTAAAGCTATTTTCTACTCAATAGTACTCAAGTATTTGTTTTTTTTTTCAAATTATTAAAATGGTCTTATTAATACCATTAAATTAATTTAATAATATTAATAAATGGTCCAGTTCACTGAGCGTCATGTCACAGTGGTATTATTTATTTCTTACGAGATACTCGGGCAAAGCACACTTTGAATTGCTTCTATTTTTTTACGTGCAAAATGTTTTCTTACTAAGTGTCTCACGGAGTATGATTTTTGTCAGTGTTGCGTTTTATAGTTCTTGCAAATTGTTTCATACACTGTTTTAAGATTTTGCAGGCTTTTTAATGGGTGTACCAGTAAAATGTGATAAACTGCAACTCTCTGATGTTTGTAGAGGAGAAATGATAGGCGAAAGGATTGTACAATACTCTCCGTATAATGATACTACCAGCAGTTACCAGCGGCTTCGCACACAATTTCCTACTGCGTTGGCTTTACCGACAAGCCGAATCACACTGATTAATTTGTGTTGAGTCCAAAATTTTCGTTTTCTCGGTCAGTTGAGAAATTCCCAGAGCAGTACTTTACGCATCATGCTCGGGTTCACATCCCCAGGGTGAATGAGCCCTGCTTCTCCCAAAGTTTGGTTGCGATAGTCCCAGATGGTATGCAAGCTCGTGGAATTCTTGATAGCGTTTTGAGATGTCTCTCTCTCGTTACTATCGCGAAGAAGCGCGAGACACTAGGATCACGGATGGAGCATTCGAGTGTATCTATGAAGTTATAGATTAATTTTTAGTCTATCAGATCGTCTCAGCCAGGAACGTTTAGTAGTCGAGTTTAGTCTCCTACACTGGCTGGGATGGTAGTCGAAGAAAGTGTGCAATGCATCATTCTGCTGCACATTCTTCAACTGATCTAGGTATAATCTGCACTAGATTTTACAAATACTTCGTGGAATGGTGTGATGCCCCTCATACGGATAAACTGTACTGTGGTTATAAAGAAAAATATATTGTATTGCACATATTTAATCGATAAACTTCTAGTACGTGTCTCAATTCTTGTTCCTTAAATTAAGCTCTCTCTTTGAATAGTCAAGTTCATCGTGACGATAATCCGATTACACGTCAAACTGTAACCTACCATGCATGGTATACTAGCTCTACATACAAGAAATTCTCCAGGCTTTTCATGAGAGGGATGCCAGAGAGGATCAGATACAAAATCGTATATCAACGCGACAATACTAGACGGTCGATGGTTTTACTCTTCTCCCGCATGAATTTTCTTACCTTATTGGCTTCTTCTACTAAACCTTATCTTCAAAATAATTTTTACATTGAAACAAGAGCTGGCCTGGTAGTGTTTTCCATTGAAACAGATTGGGGCGATGTGACAAGGTACGAGCCATTGTACTTCATGAGCAGTGTCTTTTCTCCTGAACTGCACCAAGACATTCAACTTATAAGAATGTACTTTACAAAAATTCCTGATTCAAAAAACTAGAAATTCTCCTAAAAGAATTATTTTAGTTTTATTTGATCTTAGTAAGGTTTATGTTTTCAAAATACATCATCCATACGAAATAAGAATTTTCAATAGTAAAAGTCTCCAAACTATGTAACACAGGAGTAAAAAACACCAATTTGTGTGTAGAGTTGCACTCATAGTGCTCCTCGGTACAGACAAATTCTCATCACCTTCTCTTACATAACGTAAGGGTGAAAATTACGATATTTATTGGGCCCCGTGCAGGACTATTTAATCCGTATAGTACTAGCTTTTCTTGAGAATAGCCATCATTGGTATTGAAGATTGGATGAAACTTCTGTGGTGAACTCTCTGAATACAATCCGTATAATCTGTGAGCTCTTGCTATCATGTTTGCTACGCTCTGTTTATTTTTCGTACGAAACATGAAATAAGTTTCACAGATGATGTAAAAAGAGAAAGGGAGAGATAATGTGAGAGTGTTTAGTATTTTATCAATAGTTTTTATATCCAGATTAGATACCGCTAAAGATATTATGGTCGTATGTTTGGATTCCGTCCTGAACAGTTTGGACCGCAGCTGCTAGAGATCAAATTCCCCCATTGACCACGAATATTTGAAATAACTTTTATGTAAAACACAAAGCCGTCTACAATAGTTAATGACCGCTTATCAAGAACTATTAAAAAATCTCTTCATGAAATAATAATTCTTCAAACACTGTAAGAATACTATTTTGTTATGCTCTGGTAGTAGTGGCAAAACACGTCTCATTAATTTTCTTTTTGCCAAAGGAAACAAAAATTGTTATTGCCGCTAGTTAGCTCGACGGCTCATTCCCTTTCAAGTTCATTTCGCCTCTACCATTATTTTCTCTCTAGTTGTGTAATAAAATTAAATCATGGAGAGGTTAAGATAATTGAATGAGATATGTGCATCACGGGTAGTAAAATGATAAAAGATTTTCAGATGTCTATATCTTCTTTTTTTATTTTACAAAATATAATACTGTTACCTTATTTCCGACATCATTCATACGATGTTTTTTATTTTTTTATTTTTGTTTGACCTACATCTTTGGGCTAAATAGTAGTGAACGGCAGTTGTGCCAGAAGCGTCGGCCACAAAAGCGACTCGATCACTTGGCTCCTCTCCCTATATTGTTGTTATTACGTAAGGCCCAGTCCCTTGTTAAATAATCTGTAACAGTTCAACCAAGTAGCGAGCAATAAATAAAAGAGATTCAACAACCTTACTCAAAACCGAGATGTTGACCCTAAAGACGAGAAATTACGTTGTATCTTTTCTTCACGATTGTAGGTGATGATTATAATATTTGCTAGAGTCGAATAATTATTTGATCTTTTCTATTTTAACACAGGATACTCTCTATAATAGACGTGAACATTTGATGCAAACACACATACACTGTTTTTAGTATGAATGCTTGTTTATTATTAATAAATAATTTATTCTATGCGCATTTATGATCAGTATACGATGGGTGCATAATATGTATAATTAATTAATTTTCTTCTATATTATAACGAGCATATAGATACAGCTACAAGAATTAAATCAATCTGTGTAATTCCGGTGAATAGACAGCAGCTGAAGATGTATTAAATTATATGCCATCATTTCTAGGAAGATGTTGACTCAATCTGATGTTTTGAGTAGCCACGAAATCATCTTTTTGAGGTCCGCGCCACTACGGGGAAAGGAGTAAGTGTACAGATTTACTTATCCTCAAAGCGGATGGATAGAGATCGAATAATGACTGGGATTAGATCTCAACCACGTATTTGTATAAATACTTTGTTCAAATATAGGTAAATCAGATTTGTATTTAATGATCTTATGCATAATTTAAGGTTTGAAAATGTACTGAACAATAATGTGGCCAATTTGTAGTAACTGAGCTATCGTTAAAGAAAAAATAAGTACAACTTTCCCATCTCACTCTAAGAGACGTAGCTACTAAACCGGAAGTTCCTGAACTCTAAACTTAATAGTGAACTCTACATAATGGTACACATCCCACGTCCAAGAAGTTAAGAAAATGTCACAGTCCGTTAAATACGGAATTTTACTACTGACTTCTTGTGTTTGTAGCACTGGAACGGTTCCAAAAGGCTGGTATTACTTGCTCGCTATTACTCAGTATTTATTGGAACGAGTTTCCTTGTTAACGTCAAACTTTCAAGCTTACATCAAACAATAACATTTTTGGTAACTTTTTGCTCTTAATGAATCCAAAATTATAAAAGGTTATAGAAGTAGACTTTATCCAAGCAAATGACACCACTTAAATGGCATGCGCAACCTGCAATTAATTATGCATTGTTAAAAATATTTCTATAATGGGTTTTAATTTAGATTCTAACCAATATACTTGTAAACAATATTCATTAAGTACCCTATTTTTTCTGAACAGCCGTCACGCAGTTAAAAACAAATATTTTTTACTTGGAACTAACTTAATTTTCTTCTTTTTTAATAATCAGGATTATTTTAGTCCGTATTTTAGCTGTATCTTTCCCAAGTAATCCAGAAAAACAAATTTGCTTCTATTGATAATTTTTAATAAGGATTTCAATAGATACGTAAAATGTGCCATTTTTCTATTTACATTAAAAACCTATTAAAATCGCTACATGGATTTTTAGGAATATACGAGTATATATATAGTTTTATATGTATATTTTATATACATTTTACAATCAGTGGGTGACTCCAACTTTGATAATTAAATATCCAAAAATTATTATATAATCAACATTTTCTACACAATAACTTGTGAGTGATTTGAAATAAATTTAAGTAGTCATGCAACAAAAGTGTTTGAATCAGTTACGTCCTATGAATTCATAATGTTACCAAGTACTTTGAAACTGTTATATTTTTATCTGCACATTTTACCTGTAGGAAATATTATAGACTGCTAACTTGTATTGTACTTTTACTTAACTCAGTAGCATATCATCTAATGTTACATTTTGAGTCTATTCAAAGGTAAATTCACGTCCATTTAAAAGGATACAAATACAAACATAATTGAATGTACTGCGTTCATATTATTATAGATATTTGACAAACCATGAGTCATAATAATATAGTATATAGTACATAACAAGTGTAATGAATTTGAAAAACATGTTCAAAACATAAACAAAAGTATAAAATAATAGGCAAAATTATGAATAATACTTTGTGGATGACTGTTTCATATGCAAAATACTCATTATAATTTGTCTATAAATAGTATTTTCACCACTGGTACATACTTATTGACAATTATGTTTATCCAACTATTGTCAATGTATAAATAACTTAAAACAGAAGATGCACTCAAATAAGCTAGATAATAATGCTTGGTAGATGCGGGTGCTTTCGTCACTGACGAATTGCTTGCTCCTTCAGTTGGCATTAATTAAATTGAAATAACAAAAGGATGTTGGTTCTAACTTCAATACCTCTCAGAGTTTATTTTTCTTTGATTGAATTCCACAGCAATTATAGTTTGTAGTTTCGGTAAACAAACAGTTCGAAGTCTTATAGCCAATAGACAAATGGGTAATTAAAATCCACAAAATCAGTAAGATAGTATTTATCACCTATATAAGGTAGGTAATCAATATGTGATAAGACATGATGACACATTTGGTAATAATAAAACCGGTAATGAAATATATTACAAGTACATCAAAAGTTATTATATTTTCATAAATACAGCTGAAACAAAGACGTAATAAATAAACAAGAATCAAATAAATATAAATATAATTTTAGACGTATAAAATTACGGAAGTGGTAAAACTAAAGGTAAAAATTATTTTAAACTAGATATACAAACACGTAACTACGTTTTGCCTTTGATAACATAATTTATGAGAATCGTGCTATTATAATACAATTGAAGCTTCCCCTAAAACAGCATTGTATTCTAACGACTTAAAACATTTTTGTTTCATAAACAAGTTTACTACGCCCAAACATGGGTATTTCTCGTTTTTCAATCTAATTTTGAAATAGAATGTGTACTTCTAATGGGTTTGATATTACAACAAATAAGAATGATAGTAAATTGAATTTAATACGCATTTAAGTTGTACAATTTGAAACTCAAAACCCATTGTAGTTGAAGCAACGGCCACTCATTTCCAAATGGCATTTGAACACACCTTTGGTGAAAATGTGGAGGAGATGATTGTTCATGAGAGATCTGCAATGTTAATGTCCAGTTAAATGAGCTGTCAACACAGAGCAAGAGTTGATTGTTGCTTCGCAGCAAGTCTGCCAGCAGCTCAGACGTTGTCAGCAGATAAATAGCTAAACATGTCCGTTGTCTCTTGCATCTGGCATGTGGGGAATTGATTTGCCACTCTCTAAGTGACCTTCGAGAGTATTCCTCTCCAAACTTACCACAAATATCCGACCAACTCTACATAAAAATGTGTATTTCTACCCAAACACCGTTTATTCATAACGGAAACATTTTGGAAGTCAATACAGAAATTATTATTACATTACATTTTAGAATCGTTTGGAAACAAATGGATTCTTTTTTTGATCCCTCTCTCACTTGTTTGTAAAACGTCTGGACTCCAATAATCTAGGATTAGTGTCGCTTGGCATCTTGGGTTCCACAACCATCTGCTGTTTTTCCATGGTTTCTCTCCTATAGTTTTTGTACTTAAAATCTGTATTTTAAAATAAAATACAAATAAATATTAATTAATTTTCATTTTGGGTTGAGTTTTGGAGTTTCTTAGAAATTATTTAACCAATATATTTTGCTGGTAATAGTAATACTACAGATTTTGTTGAAAATAGTTTCAAAATCAGTGGATAGTTTGGTATCGAGTGCATATATTGTCTCAGGTCCGTATTAAAACTATTGTCTGTGCATTCAAGTAGATTTATTGTCCACGATTTCTGAGCGTGAAATTGCAAACACCACTTAATTTTAATTTAGTATAAAAATTAGCGTCAATCGAACACATATTTTAAAAATATTACATTTTCTATAGATGGTTAATGAAGTGTTAAAGAAATCGACCATACTGTGAGTAAATAGCGTGTTACTAGGCAGGAGAAGCCACGAAACTGGCTGCTACATAAGCTACCATTAAGCTTAAACAACATACCTAGCTGGTCTGGAGTTGTAAGTTATCATCCTTAAGTATTTAAAATTTATACAAGTTTAGAAATAAACAGTGATAATTATTATTTATTTATTGGCCACTATTAACTGTATAAGAATGATAGTAAATTGAAATTGATTGTTTTAAGGCTTAATTGGAAACGTATGAAAAAAATGTGTATAACTTTACACAAAAATTATATAGGAGGCCAACGTACTTGTCTACTAAGTACTGTTTTTCATACTTTTGCACTATCTAAACGTTATTTCTAGCGCATGAATAATTTTAGAATTAAATTAAAAGTCCTCAGAAACAATTTACAAACGATACTATAAATTAGCATTTAAAATAATCATCGTAAAAAACTGTAAGAAATGGATGGTTGTTAACATGCGCAGGGCATAATTAATGATGTCCTGTACCTATTGTACAGTATTGGTTAATGTGTTACATTTTACGAATACGTTTTTACTTTATTAGTTTGATTTTACCCCGTTTACATAACGAATAGCTTTGCATTTCTATCTTTGAAATGAAAATCTTTCTATTATAAAAGAACAGAAGGGAAAATACAAACGATTATTTTGCCTTAAAGGTAAACTTCCATCCACGTTGGCCTTATTGTGTTACAAATATACATTCTAAAAGCCCCTAAATGAAAATAAGTAGTTGAAATAGAAAATACTTATCTCTAGTTTAGATTATATAGTAATAGAATATCTTAACGTTTTAGTTTTGGGAAATGAACTGTTAACGTTGATCTAATTTTTGAGGGGATTATTATGGGTTCTAGTCGTTTACTATGTCTAATTAACAGTTTTTGAGATCTCTAATATTTATTTAAATATTTAACGTGCAAATCCAACTGCATCGGTCAGTTTATTTGAAGATAGCTGCTAGGTGATAATGGTTCTGGTTCCAATACAGTTCATTTATAACTTTTATAAGTCTTTCATCATGAAATGTTTACAAATACATAGTACGTAAACCATACACGGTTAAAATTATGTGATGTAAATAGTAAATAATGAGTCAAATTAATTATTGATATTTATTAGAAATCGTTCTCTTGAATAGTAAAAACTGTAGAGTATAGCAACGAAATTGTACAATCTAGTGGCTGATAAAATCTACGGCAAATTTAACGAAAGTGAATTTAAACAACAGAAGAATTCTACAGAAATATACATTTTCCAAAGCAAAGACAAACGGACTAGTCCATAATTCGTTGAGATTACCTGTTACTTCATTAAAATATCTTATTTAATGCTTACACGCAATTACAAGTAAAAGGCATTACACAGGTCTTTTTTATATACCATCGTTTAGCAGTTCAATCAATTCCAATCAAAATATAATTTTTTATGTTTCCTATTTTTAAATGGTGGTTCAAATTGGTGCCAGTCGAGATAAATGTCAATATTGATTCTACTGGGAAAGGATATATAGAACCCAATTAACTATGTCTCAGTTTTTTCCAATCGGTTGTCACGATAAAAATCTATTTACTCTTCAAAATGATAATCACATAATATGTATAACAATTAAATTATTTGTTTGAAAAGGAGTATTAAATGATTAGGGTAAAGGAGCCTAGTATATTTCGAAGTCTAAAAATGAAAGATTTGTGGGAGAAGGAATACGGAGCACTTAAAAACGTTGGGGGATGGTAGTGGAAGTGTGGGGGTCGAGAAGTGCCCTCCTAATTGCATCAGTGAATTACAAAGATTTATCAATAGCTATAGTTCCTTTTCTGAAAGGGCCAGAACAGTTCAAACCATCATTGTTTGTAATGACACTGAAAAACAAGGGATTCTAAGAAGTAACAAATGAACGTTATTACGTCCCGTACTAGAGAACAAGATGTGAACTAACGAGGTATCTAACAAGGTCTTGTGTGGAACACTGAATCTGGGGGATTGTATTGCGACACCATCGACTGATCTTGACCTTGAGAGAAGAACGAGATACAGGATTAGCTTTTAACGACATTAAAGTCAATCTAATCACAAGGAGACGTCTTTTCGAATTTAGGATATAGAAGTTCTTAATAGAATCAATAACATACATTTGATTGGACTAAATATGAACTCACATTTTTCATATTTAATGGATCTGTTCTCTCATTTATTGATCATAATAAGTTATACAAATACGATCATTACGTTTAGGACTTTAACTTGGTTTATCATTATTTTTAACTTTAGCTTGTCTAATTACCGTATTATGTTTTACGTACAACCTTTGGCATAAAATAGACAAAATTTATTACATCCAAAGGACAACCTTATAAGCCCCCGTGTGTAGTTATTAAAAGTGTATGTGCATGTTCCTTAGTTTTGTGATTATAGGTTTTGTCAATGCAGTACTAAATAAATTATGATTTTAGTTTTCCTCTCGCTTGTGGTTAAGTAACGTAATTCATTATTATGCAATGTAAGAGAGTTTTTGTGACAATAAACAAGCTCATGATTGGACGTATAGAGAACACTATGTTCCTTGACTCCTTCTTTCTCTGTGTAAACCTTCCATTAACACCCATTGGCAATTTGTAAGCATATCAAAGTTTTAAAGGGTTCGAACTCTTTGTGAGCTCTGATATTAAAGGCTGATTTTGTTTAACATAAACACTTTACTGGGAAATATTTAATCAGACGTTAAATCAGGTAAAATTTATTTCAAAACTGACTCGAATCCAATCCTCAATAAGTTTTAATGAACGGATATTAAAACATATATATTTTATCTGTCACATGTAAGACAGAACTATTCATCGTTTTAAATCTTGAAAATGTAAGACTTTATTATGGTTTTTCACGAAACTTGGTGTTCTTGCGTACAGTTATTTATAAATATAGTGAATAGGGGTTATAGTAGCCCTAAATATATGTACTCAAAAATTGTAAATAAAATAAGGATGCCATCCATCCATTGTAAGAGATTGAGAGTGTTTAACTTTTAGAGTTAACATTTTTAACGTAAATATTTACAGTTCATTTATAAACCGAAAAGTATTCAACATTAAAAAAATCAAAACTGTTTGTATATAAATAAATAAATATACCATTTAACATGATCAAAAGTGTAATATATTTTTTTAATAATAAAAAAACTCTACAATAGGGCTCATAACTTGTGGAAGGATGTACTCCTAAGATTTGTAATGTGCACTGCACTTGTCTCACCATCTACTATACTACGGCTTTGTTTGAAGAAATATTACAAACGCAAATCACAGTTTTGAATCCCGTCGTTATCCAGCAAAATATCTCCTTCAAGCCAACGCTATTCATGAAGACTGCCAAAGTACTACATTGTTCGTAAAAGAATACTCTTGCCAGCACTCAAAACAATTTAAGTCACACGTTTTATTTGGTTTCAAAAAAACGAATTATGATTTCTTCCTACAATTTCTATCAGGTGCACATAGGTATTAATACAGCTAGTTTCACCAGTTTACATTGATCACAAAGTACACAAATGTCAGTCAATCTGTGTTTTGTGCATTGTTCCATGAGTAATTGCATACAACGCATAAACACAGTAACAATAATTGTGGTATTTTCGTATCATGTTAAAGTAAACTGAGACTAAACTTTCTTCACATGTTTGGGAAATAACGGTTCACACAGAATATTATTTGAGTATATAAACTTCCAATAGTTTTATGAGAATTTAAGAACAAGGGCGTGTGGTAAACTACAAAAAATTCAATATAAGATAACAGCTTAAGGATTCCTCTATTATACACAACAGCATTACATATTTCATATGAAGTGAAATCTTGCCATATTATATAATATAATAATGTACATACCTGTGCTGCTGAAAACATAAGTACGGCGGTAAAATAAAATAGAAAATTATTAATTTTTTTGAGCTTGTGAAAATTATTAATTTAACCCTGGTTATTTACACCGGATGCCAGTTATTTTCAAGAAGTTTCATAGTCAATTGTTCCATTCAAGAATATATATATATTCTATGGTTATTGATTGAACTATTGTGTCTATGTTATTATGCTTACGGGTTTGCAGAGGCGTGTTGTTGTTGGTGCTTCATGAAGATCTTAATAAATTATGTTAAAGCATTGAACTGTTGCGAATGTACTTCAAAAGTTTAGTAAGTTAAAAGTTACTATAAACATAAATAAGTATATGATCTTATTTTGTCATATTTTTGATGTTATCTTTTTAATAGGATCGCTAGATAACTTTAATCTGCAATGTTAAAAGTATGAACAAAAGTTTGATTCGTAGCAATAAAACTTTAAATATCTTGCAAATGCGAATTGAGAAATCAAGGACAAGACATCAACAAATTTCTTGGAATATTTTGTATGATTCGTGTATGTTTTGGCATGACATATTTATTTTCTCTTTTTTCATCCGATACCAACTCTTGAAGTATCATTACTTTCTAATATAATAAAAAGTATTAAACTATTAGGTATATTGTATTTCCCTATACGTTTTAGCAGAATCAAATTATATTTTAAAAACAAATCCTTACAACTGTTATATGTTTTAAAACTTATACTGACTTTGATAAAACAAGTATATTAATGTATTTAATAAGAGGTAAATTCAAGTCGTTGAAAAACTATTCCAAATTGATAATTTCGCTCGTCGAAAATTATTTATAATTGCCTTTTTCTGGAATTGTCCTTTCTGATTTTGTAAAATATAAATTACGATAAACTTCTGACGCAGACTTTCTGATTTCCTGATCCCAACAACATTCCCAACACTGTATAATTTTATTTAAACCCTATTTTCATGTAGAATATTTTTATATTAAATTATAAAGTAGTACTATCAATCCTTAATTTTTATTTTAGGAAAAGGATTAGTAGAAAAACGCTCGATATGTATTTATTTTCTCAATAACTTTCGACTTAAAAATTTGGGTAAAAGTATGAACGTGTTTTTTTTATTGTATCATAATCAGAACGGAATTTGACTTTTTTATTAAATACATACCGATGGGGTGGATGTTGTGTTCGCTAGAGGTACCGGGCTAGGGCTGCAGCGCCTGACATAACACAGACACACACGCACTCTTCACACTGGTGTCGGAGAGGGCAGCTGACAGTGTTCGTTACTAATCGGCCCAGCTCGGGGGACTGCCGCGCCGTAGCGTAGCGCGGTATTGGCGCAGCCCTCTGCCAACCTCGCAACGCGAAATTGTTACACCCTTACCCACCCCCTCACAACTCGCTTTTATACTGTAATAAGTACACATTTGTTTTTAACCTCTTCCTAGAATTTCTCTCCACCGATAAATTGGTCAGTTCTCCGAATTAATTATAATGGATCAAATACGTCATTACTTTGTCAAATACATCAAACTTTACTGTAGTTTAACTATTATATAACTTCATTATGTATATATATATATATATATATATATATATATATATATATATATATATATATATATATATATATTCATTATATTTATTAACTACATGCTAAGATTATATATTCAGTCTTAAATCTATTATCCATGTGATTATTTCCTACTAAGATTCCCGAGTTTTTACTCTCGTATGGGTGGATTATTAACTCGCTGGTTGTCAAACCGGTCGTGTATATTATTTTCACCCTTCGTAGGTGCATTTATACCATCGGAGTATCATATTACACGTCGATTTCTAGGTGAAGTGTTAAGTAGATCGGCTAAACCTGCTGTTTCAACTGAGAATAATCGAGTATGATACTCGAGTAAAATACCTTGAACCTGTTCCAGGAATGTCATGGAGGAGCATGCGCAGTTTACGAAGATCACGTTACGAAGATTAGTTTGTATTTAAATGTTGAGAGTGTTGTAATATGGTGTTCAGGCCGTCGACTCCCCTCACTTCTGAGCCAGTTCATGTCTTTCTCGTTAGGAGTGTTGTGCATGCCAATTCTTGTTGAGAGTGTTGTAATATGGTGTTCAGGCCGTCGACTCCCCTCACTTCTGAGCCAGTTCATGTCTTTCTCGTTAGGAGTGTTGTGCATGCCAATTCTTGTTAGGAATATTGAAATATGGTGCGCTACAAAGTATTACATTTTTCTCATATGTTATTTTTTAAGTATTGTAAATTATTGGATTAACTTATTTATTGTTGTGCTCTTTTTACTTATTGTATTTATTGATATTATTTCTCTCTTGTTTGCTGTTATTAGCTATTTTTTACCTCCTTGTTGCGCTAAAAAGCATTTTAATTTATCTCATAAGTTAATTATTATTCTAAGCTTAAATGTTGCTTTATATTCAATATTTACACACACAACTTTATTGTTCATTTTAGACTTTATTGTTCTTATTCGCCATCAGCTTTTGCACAAATTTATGAAAAATGGTGTTTACCGTGTAATAAATAAATTACTTTTGCATTTTTGAGCTCTTTCCCATTTCAAGTTTTACAATAATGTCTTGTGTATAATAATTGATGCACACTCTTTCAGAATATTGAGAATTTTCAGTTGAAAATAAATTCAAAAATGCATAATTATAAAAGTCAAACTAATTCTATATATAACCTGTTATTTTTTTGCTCTTTCTTCATAGTCTCAGCTCGACCTCTACCAAAATTAATATGGCTGACAATCGATTTACTTTTACATACATAGCTTTCACGAACATGTAGGTTGTGTGATTATACGACGCAAATTGCCCTCTGCTCCCGGAACAAAATAATTTGAATCTGTAGAGGTGAGCTAAACACTATTACAACTAAACACACATTTATAGTGCAATTATTTACAAATTATCAGTAATAAGTAAACTTATTAAAATTCAATAGTTTTAATTTGCTTTGATATACATATAATAGTCAAATATCCGTAAGGTAATTACTATAAATAGTGACATGCGCCATAAATTATATTATTAATTTAATTCTTATAATAGCACACACACATTACTCAATAATATAATTAATTTTCCCGTAAGGATTGACTTCTGGCTCGTTTATACCTTGCAGTAGAATCTACACTGGATACAGCAAAAAACGATAACATCGGCACAAAACAATGAATTTCCAGGAGAGACGTGGAGTTGGTGGATTCCCCTTACTCTTAGAGGCTGTTGCTAGTCTAACTGGAAGAGGCTGAAACAGAGAGAGCTTCCTTCTTCCAAGGTGATATGACAGAGATACAGCCCACCATCTTCCGGAAGCACGCGCAAAGGTCATTTTAGGACCAAGTGTAATTAGAGGTACTTAAGTAAAAAATTAAAATAGAGAAATATATAGGTATATTACTGCATTTTAAGTCCACCAAAGGACTTATTCCCCTACCACTCAAACATGTGGTTCAGTTGATTGAGGAAAACTTGTAACTGCCAAATTCAAGAACTTGTCACCCACTGGAGACGGTACGACCATTTCTATGGCAAAAATATCAGTCTCATTTTGTTTTATAAATGGACCACAATTTAGATATTTTAACTTTAGTACGAGATCAAACTTTCTTCATATATGAGATATCAATAAACTATGTTGTTAAGCCTCCATTTTCCAATGTGAAATTTCTTACGAAATACTTCACATTATACTAGATCTTTAGACTGAACATAATTTCAAGACATTTTTATTAGTGATTTTGTTTGATAAACCTATCCGATTAAAGATGGAGGGATACCAAATTATGTTTACATTGTAGCTGACCAGTGAAAAATTGTTCAGACACTTAGAACGACAAAAACTCTTGATCGTTTACTGTGTACCAAATTATTTTAATAATGATTTTAAATTTGAATAATATTTTTTGAATTGAAATATGTTTTAATCAAGCAAATTATTATTATTTTCCGTATCAAAATTTCCACATTATTCTTGTATTCAAACAAACAAACGTATAGTATTATCATATTTTTATACTACTTTATAATGAGAATGACATAAAAATTAAAAAGAAAACACCTTTTTAAGCTTTAAAATAGTTTACTAAAATGACAAGTATGAGGTGTGAAAAAATGTACACTTCTTTTTTTAAGGCAATGGTATAACTTGTATTATTTATTAACCCATTTACCAATGCATTATAAAATGGCTCTACCAAATACGAAGTTTCCTTGATATAATCCATGTTTCACGCCCAGACAAAATAGTATAGGAAAATACATGGTATTCTGATTACCAAACTGTCGGTTCGTTTGTACCTAACCATTTGTGTTGGAAGTGCCACGCGCACATTCAGCAGTAATAATAATAAATATAATTATAAATATATATATATATATATATATATATATATATTTATTTATTTATTTATTTTTTTATTGCATTTTAAAAAGTAACATTACATTTATTATACATGTAAACTAAAGGTTTTATTAAAATAGTTAAAGTGTTTATTATTTTCTATGAATTGAAATTAATATACTCGTACACTTCATTCACAGGGTATAGCTTAGGATTTCAGAAAGGGGGTTAGGGCACACTTATGTATGATTGGTTTCTGATTATCCTCAACCCAGTGGCCCTTCATAACCTTGGCAACAGAGTAAAACACCTAACACCTTAGAAGATCGTAGTCAAGATCTGAACTTATTAAGGTCATTTATTTATTTTATTTTTTCAGGGAGCTAGTTGATTAGCTAACTCACCACTTGTGATGGCAAGTTTATGAAAGCAGCCGTTCTGTTCTGTTCCATGCGGAAGTTCTCTCTGCCTCTAATCTCGTGCTGTGCACATCCCTGCCCTGAAGCACCTCACTTTGAATCGGCAGTAAAGGGCGACATCGAGAATATATACGCTGGGTAGTAATCTAAGCTCCCTGAAGTATTTTTACACAATTCTCTGAATTAGGTATGATTCTTCCATTTTTTTCTAAATACTCTTTTGAATTTACATTTAGAATAATTCCCCCATAATCTCAAACCGTAAGTCAAATCTGGATATACGTTTAAACGTTATACAGATATACGACGCCTATGTTTAGAACAAAGAATTTAGAATCTTTCAAGGAAGTTTTCAAGTTGTAGAAGGAACAGTTTCCAGATAATTGGTGGAAATAGGAAGAATAAAAAGAGGACGATAATTATTTACAATACAAAGATGTTCCTTTTTGAAAACTGGAAACTTGCTGTCTTCATAGCAGACGGAAAGACACTTTGGACGAATGACTAGTTACCAATTTATTGATTTGTCACAAAATGTACTCACAGAAACGTTTGATTGACCACACAGACATCCCATCGATATCGTTAGTTTTCTTAGGTTTCAAGTCCCGCACGACATGGGCCACCTCTCCTGAGGTGACCATTGGCGATACAGGTCACGCAGAAGGGTTTGCACGAAGCTATTGCCTTTAAAACATTAGTGTGGTAAAGTGACAGTCAAGAAAAAATTGTTAAATTCATATGTAATTTGAAAACTGTTCTCAATTAAACCACCATATACTTTTAATTTTGGCCTGCGGGTGTGTTGAACTGTTCTTTAACAGTTAACTTTTTGATTATCTGCCACGCACTTTTTGATGATTTTTATGAATATCTTATTCTTTTCAATATCGCATGCTTTGGCCAATTATATTTCTTTGCGACAGTTTTTTTTACCGCCAATAGAAATTTGGGTACCCTTATTATCGGATTTAACGTAAACTGTATGATAAAATTTGAGCCTCTCTCTTAAGCTGAGAATATCCTGAGTAATCCAGGTATTGTTTTTATTTTCAGATCGGTCTTTGAATATTCTTGCGGACAAGTGTTCAGCTAAAAGTTAAAACAATCTTTGAACGCTGAAAAAAACATCTTCTGCGTTAACAAAAGAATAGAAGAACTATATAGATTCTTTTTAAGGAATTTTTTGAAAATATCAAAGTTTTCTTTATTTAAATTTCTCTTAATATTCTCTATGGGAGGTTCGAATTTAGAGCCAGTTTCATTGAATACTGCCTTTTGTGCGAAGTGGTTGGAGACAGAAATAACCACATTTCCGCATTAAATGCAGAAACGGAAACGTTCTTGATATTTATGACGTTGTGGATGGCTGTACTCGATGTGGTAGTCACTTATGAAGAAGTGTTTACGGACCAAACAAAACTGAATTAACTGAGAACATTGCGTAACCGCTGGTTCAAGAGACTGGTGTGGTCTAAAACATGGATATTGAAGTCGTCAGAAATTATTAACTTTAACGAATTAAAATTGAGAAAATATCGAAGGATCCAATTGTTTTAAAAAATGTTGGCTTACATCCATTTGGAGATTTATATAAACCAATAATAATAATTTTGCCACCGTATTTATTCCTCCCACTTCAAGCTTTAAATAACGACAATAATTCGCTTTGAATTCAAAATTTGCCACACTTCTTCTTTTCAGCAGCTTTCGTTGAAAAGTGAAAAGTTATTGCCTATTTTAAAGAACAACAGTGTTGGGTGTGAATCCATGGGTTCATTTATAATAAAACCATCTGGTTGCATATATTATGAATATGCTCTCGTACCACTAGAGAATTCGCTGGAACACTGTAGAGGATTCATAATAGTCTTCCCACTATTACAACAATTATTTTCATCGATCCATGTCTATGTGAATCTATGTCTCTAATAACATTTTTACCATCCAGAAGGGTTAACTTGTGGCTGGTTTATACCAGTCGAACCTTCACTGCGTATAGCAGAAATCGATATGTCAACCAGATTATCCTGTCACTCCAGAAGCAGCGCAAAGGTTTACAGCATGTGGGTTGGTTAGGGCAGAGTGAAATTCTCAGCTTCTTGTCCTAAGAGAATTAAAACCCACTCTTAACCACCCAGACGCACATACGCTAGTCTCCGATTTTATTGTCCAGATTGAAAGCTTTTAAAAACCTTAGCAACGGAACATCGTGAAATGTAACGTTGAAGTTAATGCTATATCAGACACTTTCTTTTATTCTTTAGTCACAACAGTAGATATGCTATCATGATTTTAATAAAAAGTTAAAATTACAGTACTTTTTTAACTTGAAGCTAGGAATATTTTCTTCTGGGTAAAATATTATGTTAACATAATTAAAAGCCCTAGTAATTAATTAAAATAATGGTCTAAAGATAAAAACTTCTATGGGTGTATCGTATTTATTTATTCTCGGTTGTATTTATTTCACTATTTTATTTAAGAAGAAATATTTTATTAATCAAAAAGTAATTAAAACAATTTAGCATTTACATTAAACACTGCAGACATACAAATTACTGACTAAAAACCTGGGTAAGAAAAAATAATTTACAGTTTATACTTAAATCTGAAAACGTTAAAGGGTTAACACACACACATATATGCGTATGAATATAACATAACATTTAGCAAATGAAAGTAAACCCCGTTTTAAACATTTTATATTGTAGATACGTGTTACAGCACTGTTACGGCTATCTATATGTACACTGTAAAACACACACACACACACACACACACACACACATATATACATATATCTTTACATATATATATATATATATATATATATATATATATATATATATATATATATATATATATATATAAAGATATGAAGGACTTTCCACTTATAACTTTCCCCAAAAGAAATTTGGAAATATCAGTTATTTAATAAAAGCTTTCTTATTAAAAATATGTTTAAAATATATTTTATCACAAATTCAAATTACACCTTCTATTTTTAATCTTTGTTAATGTTAATTTCCACAAACCTGTTACATAATACAGTCAGTTTTCTTCAGTGGTTCTTTACAAATCATGAACGTGTATTTTGTATGTTTAATCTACAAATGAAAACCATAAATATGAATCTACAAATATGTTAAGATACCATATGCATCGGTTTAATTCCTCAAACACTATTGTTTCAAACCTTTTGGTGGTTTAAAAGAGGAATGGTGTCATCGTAAATTGTATTTTATTTCGTGTGTTAGTATTCACACGAAATAAAAAAGAATAGGACATATATGTAAAGTATGTACATATAACACTAATCCATAGTTAAGAGTTAATCCATATTTTACCTTGAATGTTTTCATAAGCTATATTAAATCTCATCTTGTTGAAGATGATCGTTGTAATATGATTTAGCCACTTTCTTCGTATTACTCTTAGGCTAAAGTTGCAAGAACTTCTTAATCGATCTCCTCCTTGCAAGAATTCAAATTACTAAAGGAAGGCGTAATTTGAGCGCCCAGAAACGTGTTGTTTAACATTAGTTAGAGAATATCATTCACATGGCATTATCTACCAGACTGGTGGTATTCGCAAAAAGCGACATCTTATTCTATGTGACATACAGATAGTGGCATTATCTGAAGCTGGTTTGAACTGCACAGGAGTAGTCATTATACTGTGACAGCGAAAGTCCGGTACGGTCTATAAAATTCCTCGTGCGACTAAGCCAAGTTCAGAGACAAACAGTCATTAAGAATCAGGTAGCAAGAGGAGTTCCAGTAATGATAGATGTTTCCGCTGCGAATGTGGTGAAGTACAGAGACAATCTGTCATTGAGACTGGATCTACTATTAAGAAGCATAATATCAAATCAAACTACATCATATCATTGCCGTGTTCGATAAGTAATATATACATTGTCTCTAATGACACTGTGTCTAAATCTCATCTTGTTTAGGAATCACTACGAGGATTCTCCGAGGCAGCTATTTTACATAGAATAATGAAATAGCTGCCTCGGAGAATTCTCTGAGTTATTAATCTAAATAGCATAAAATAAGAACTGATATTACGTAGGAAAGATAGTAAAACTACCCATATCATACATTTGTGGTAATCAACGCTTTTCCCATCACTTCTTTCATCTTCAATTATTATCCCATCTCCTGTAAATATTCATTTATCCTTACCATTCCAAATAGTTACGGAGACTGTTACTGATGGGCTTCGTTTTAAACTCCTAGACATCAACTATAGATTAACACTTTACATTTGGTGCTGGCCATGTTAAAATCTTTAGCGAAATGCATGAGTGTATATCTGCCAAAATGTAAACGGTCTATGTTTTGAAAAATGGTGATGTCTTCAGCCAGTTTTCGGGCAGCTGAAAATTTCTTTTTTACAACAGATTTAGTATTATCAAATTAATTTGTTGTAATATACGTATATGCGTTCATAGTCACATTCAGAACCCACTGATATCAGAGGGCGTTGCAATTTTAAATTCTTCCAAGCATTAAGGGACTCCCCCTTGAATTATTGTAGTTAAAGGGTGTTGGAACTATGGACAATACATGGCGAGGGTAGTGGGACGAAATTCCCAGCCACTCTTGTGAAATGTTCACACCAAGAAATAGTGAAGGTGATGTATGAGGCATATTGCATTAATTTCATTTGTCATACTTAATAGTATAGTCATATTATCATTCTCACAATTGTGAGCAGGATTAGAGTTTTTGCACAGGTTAATGATGTTCCAAAGAGTTTTCTTCTTTCATCAGGATATTCGATGCTTTAATGTTCATTCAATAAATAAAACAGTATAAAACTTAAATATTTTTCCACACGAATATAAAGTTGTATAAAAATCATGATCACAAATTTTTATTTGTTTTGTATCATATTTAATTGAGACATGATATGTTGAGTCACTTAAAAATGCTTATGTATCAATTATAATGGTATAGAAGTGTTTGGACGTTTCCTGGTTGAAGGGGTCTTACAAAAAGTTGAATCGATCAAGTGCACGCAGCTGAACAACCCACCACTACCACTTGCCTGTCGTGATCGCCGATCGATGTCTCTACTGTGACGATACGTCGGAGATGTTCGTTATTATATTATCGATAGCTGTTAAGTAAGGGGAGTCACGCGCGTGTGTGAATTCATGGACCGTGATAGACTGTAAGTCTCCGTGAGTGGACGGGGTTCACTTTTGTTCCGATACCACGGTTTTAGAACATTCATACTATAATAACCTGTTATACATTTATTTAAATATGGAGAAGTAATCCCATTCATAGGCCTTTGTTGAATATTTTGTGTTCAAACATGTCTCAATTTATACGGGCCAATAAGTAGAAGTGGCAAAATTTAAATTTTAGCAAGCCGAGAAACTTTAGAAACCGGAACCTTTACTGCCTCAGCACGCACACACACACACACACACACACACACACACACACACACACACACACACACACAGAGAGAGAGAGAGAGAGAGAGAGAGAGAGAGTGAGAGAGAGAGAGAGAGAGAGAGAGAGAGAGAGAGAGAGAAGAGAGAGAGAGAGAGAGAGAGAGAGAGAGAGAGAGAGAGAGAGAGAGAGAGAGAGAGAGAGAGAGAGAGAGAGAGAGAGAGAGAGAGAGAGAAGAGAGAGAGAGAGAGAGAGAGAGAGAGAGAGAGAGGCAGACAGACAGACAGAAGCTTTAGGATTAGAGCCTGCTTAGGTGCTAAATAAATGTAAAAACTTACAAAAGTTTGTTTTAATTAGAACATGTAGCTGTGCTTTTGGAATGTGTTCCAAGAAGTGAAGTGAAGCTAAAATTTACAGATGATTTGTTTTATGGTATTTCTTTTGTAGAGAGGGAAATGGAGGGGAACAAATTTTTTATCATAATACAAAACAGAGCGCTAGTATATTAAACCTACACACTAGTACATAGAGTATATGGCATTCATTTGATTTATCAATTTCATGTACTCCATGAAAATATCCATGTCTTTAACGTCGTTACGTGTTAATATATTTGAGACCAAGGGTTTTCCTAACAACTCATCGTTTAACTCATCATCAATTACGTACTTGATTTACCTTGTAGTGAATTCCATAGGCCGTGGGAAGGCGACACACTGTATGACAGTGATAGGAACCCTGAGTATAAACCATCAGACTGTTTTTGGCAGATAGCGACTGTTGAGGTACCACGTATATCTGCCATTATTTTTTTATAATTAAAGTTATTGTAAGCGTAGATATTCGGGCCAAAAGGTGGGTTCATGACTTTGATAGAATATTAAAAAATGTTGGAAGAAAGCTTTTAATAAGATTCTTCTAACTGTTGTAGTTAACGCCTGGACTTTACACCAAGATGTTTAACATAGGAAACAATCGCTTCTATCATTAATGGTACCACTCGCTAAACAACTCCAAGGAGGGTTTCAAAAAATCTACCTTTAAAAAGGAAGTCAACCATTGGAAGAACATAAAAAAGAATCAAAACCATGGTCAACGTGGTTACTCAATTGCCTGTTGAAAGCAAAAAAAGGAGAAGATGCAAACGCTGTACTGATGAACTAAAGGAAACAAGAACCAAAACAATGTGCCAGGAGTGTAATTTTCCCCCCTGTAAAAACTCTTGCCATCCACTACATTTAAGAAGGTTCTGTATCTTATTTTAAGAAATTTGATTTGATATTATAATAAACATGGGTTAGAGTAACTTATTAGTTTTTTACATTATTGCTACCCAATAGGACAATAGTGTGTTAATTACTACTGTGACATATGTGTCCCACACTTATACACTAGTGGCTCACATATGTCCCATAAAAAAATAAAAAATAAAAAAACACTATAAAATAGTAAAATAAAAATAAAACTATAACATAATTGTTTCATTGATAATTTAACACAATAAACATATTTGCAAACAAAATTTAAAAACGTAAAATTAGTAGTGG